>NC_039493.1:4721831-4782436 GCF_003590095.1 Trichoplusia ni
AGCGCCTCCACTCGAGACGCGCCGAGCGCCGAGCACCGAGCACCGAAAGCGCAGCGACTGATTCACTTTGTTCATTCAGAGCAGATACGTGAGCACCGCCATTTATTCATTTCAACCGAGAGCTTACTCAACTGTTTTGTAAAAACTGAAAAACAAAACATTATGGCGTGTCATTATTATGCTACAGGGTATGTTACAGACTTACGCGACTTACGAGTAACTTAATAAATTTATAGAAGTCATGAACTTCATGAGACTTTGCTACGTGTACGTGACTTAGCAGGTAAGCATAAGCTAGGAATTTTAATAAACATATTTATCTTTCAATATCTGCACTTACTGTGAAATGTAATACACAGCAGTGGTCTCGCTTCGAGTGACGTTTGGGGTCGCTCACTGTCGCCCCGCTCCAGCTATAAAGGATGAGGCTCACGGGATACAGACTACGATCTGATGCAATCTCTATTGAGATTGTCGTCTTGACGTCACTTAAACTGACGTTAGTTTTCTTTTAGTCGCCATAAGAAAGTATTTTTTTGTTAAACTTGCCAGCCTAAGATCGATTAAGACAAATTCAAATGCATCTTGAATTTTACGACTTCCATGCGCAGAAGGTAAAACTGACGTAAAACATTAAAACGGAACTCTATTTCCGAGGCTCCGCTGTCTGCCCGTCCGTCAGCAGACTGCAGATCATGGACTGTCATGGGGAAGCAGTTGATATGTTTACAGACTATGTATTTTTAGCAAAAATCTAAAAATATTGATTAAGGCTTCAAGTTTACCTTTTCTTTATTCCTATCATATCATAATTAATGAAATTGTATTACTTTGCACTGTTTTATGTTTGTAGGTGACAGATAAGAAAAATTATCCCTCGCTTGACTAACATAATCCTCCCAAGCCGCTCGTGTCTAAAGCGTTTTGTGTGCGCGTCTCTAAAGCCGGCTAGACGTCTAGTGCTTGCGATCTCCTGCAAATCCAATAAATTCCAGATTCTTCGCTCAAGAGCTCTTAGCAGGTAATTGCAGTCGAGTATTTATTACTAGAAATTACTTCGTGAACTAAATTCCTTGACGAGATATTATCGTGAAGATTTATGGGAAAAAGTCAGAAGAGGTATATTTGCATTTTAAATGACTAAATCCTTGTAGAATCTGTGATTAATATTTGAAGGGCAGGGAAATCATTGTATGTTCTCCGTGAAGACAAAAGTTTTCTGCAACCATGTTACTGAGTGAGAACAAAAATACTGTTGGCTAATTTAATATTTCTTGAGCTATATGAGTTCCTTGAGAGCCGGCTGGTGCTCGGTCGTAACATTTTATTTTCTGTTACTTCTCTCCGCTTTGCACTCGTTCCCCGCGATAGCTTCACCGATCCCAACGATTACGAACGAATTGACTTCAGAGATCCGACAGAAATGCCCAGATTCTATAGCTTATGTAGTTAAATATTAAAAATGGATATTTAAGATGAATTTTCTTTAGACTTTTCATAGTGTAATCTAGTTTCAAGTTATATTTCGTTCAAATGATAAGTTATGCTGACTATAACAATCAGTGTTTTTCTGTAGGATCAAAACAAGAGATTCGAGAGCTGTGGAGAGGATTTCACTGAAACGCAGAGTTTCTCTGCCCCAGTGTAACTTTACTGCGTATGTAGTAGGGTGTGGCACCGCCAACGCGCCATCGAGACTCATCCTGTTACAATGTTTGATATTACCATTTTACTTGCTGCAGTGCTGCAGTGGTAGGTAAGCAGACGAGCCTTTTCCCCACGATAAATTTTCATTTATCAGGAAGTAATGACCCAAAAAAAACAGTAAAATCATACATTATATAATAAATAATTAACATGTACAAATGAGGTTTAATATGAACTCGGCTAATTAATATGATGTTTGATGTGTTGGTTATATCTCTGACACACAGGGTCTCCTTCGGGAGTGAACGCCGAGGTTGCTAATTATTTACTCTACTACTAATGTGGAACACGTTTCATATATTAACAATGTACTGATTTCATTGTTTGCCGCTGAGAATATTGGTTTTGTTTATGACGTAATAAAAGACTGCGTTCGTAAAAGGTACAAAAATCTTTGTATATGGTTATTGCTGGTGTGTTGCTTTGGGAATATTACCACTACGGTACGCGGAATATACTATATTCAATAACTACGTTGCGAGAAACATTATATTAAAAAGCTTTACGTTCTCATATTACTCATAACATAATGAAATGACTAGAATATTTAATTAAACACCAAATAGTTCTTAGATTTTTTTGGTTTAGTATCGTAGAAATTGGATAAAACCTCTTTCTATCGAGTCTCATTTCCAACCATAAATACGTAAGTATATATCGATAAAATCTAGCTTCATGGTAGAATTGTAAGCGGAATAGTAGTTCGGAGCGGTGGCTATCTGTTTCTCGGTCGAGTGCGCGCCCGCGCTGGCCGCCACCCGGCGCTGCGCACCGCGCCCCGGGGCCCGCGCCGCCCGGGGCCCGCGCCCGGCCCCGGGGCCACCTCTATACTCGTGTCCCGGCTTATTTACTGAGGAACATGTAATGTCCACTGATGCGGAAATTGGTACAACTTAATACATTCTCCCAGCTTCTGTGACAATACATTTATAGAGGCGTCTTAAACCTCGGTGTTTGGGAAATCATTTTATTTGGGGAAAAGTTATGAAATTTTCTTTTGATATATTAACTGGTTTCGTCTTCATTACGATTAAAGGGTTTCCGTGCAGGTTATAGCAGAAAAACGTTAATTTCAATTTATTTTAAATTTCAGATTACAAATGATCTAAATTGGTTAGTAACAATAGGAGCTTACAAACAATGTTAGTGGGTGCAGAGTTTAATATGAATTAATTTAAATAACATTTAAAACATTTTAACGTTCCCAACCGCGATACTTACCCAAAGCGAGTGCATCGGGCACCGATAGTCATCAGAAACAATCCTCAAAACAAAATCTTAACACTTTATGCTCTACTCTGCTTTTGTTGTAAGTGGCATCACCAGCTAGCGTGGGCGCTACCTTATATGCTTATAATAAGTCTAATAACATAAAGCATTAAAACAGCATAAAGTGAAAACAACTACTCTTCCTGGTTGAAGTAAAACCCCAAGACCTCGAGCACAGCAGCTGCGCTTGCGACTTCCAGACAAGCAACGCAGTCGAATGTATTGTAAGCCTAGTGAGCTATTTAAATATAACGAATGACGTCACCGGTAGACGTTACCCTTCCCCCCCCCCCGCCCCGCGCTCGGTAGGTAACACAAGTTTATTAACGTCATAAATATCGTCCGCGCTGTAATACTATAAGTCGACAGGATTTAATGCGCCGCTAATTAATTATCCCTGGAGCGGTCGATATCGGGCGGTGTTCGGTTCCAATTGATTCGATGAGGCCATAATTATCTGGAGCTCGCCTGGAAAACACAAGAGGTGTCAAGAGTTTCATCAATGTTACAATTGTCAGTGTTACATACTAAGAGGTTATCTAATCGATTATGATGTCACAACATTATTTTCATTTAATCACCTACAAAAGTAGCATATTATAGTAGGTAGATATACTAGTTATATTGTAGATACGTGGTCAGGTCATTACACAACAATATATAAGGTTCGAAGCCGATATCCCTTCACGACGACAACGGAGGATCGCCACAAAATAGAACAAACAGAACTTCAACTCAGACCTTTAGTCAGAGTGCGGAAACTGACGCAAGTCATGTACTCAATACGTCTGTGTGACACGAAACTCAGATATTTTGAATGATATATTTTGAAAATCTTTTTTTTTTATTATTATGCTATACGCACTATTGTGATACTTAGAATATTAACGTTTAAACAAGTTGTAAAGTTACATTATTTTGACGACACATCATATAATTGGATTTTCAGAGTTTGTTAAGTGGGATAGTTAGAGTAGGTCGTAGTAGAGTAAGTCGTTGGCATTGCTAGTGTTATAAATACAATACGTATTAGACGCATTAGACCTTCTGGCTCCTGCGTGTTGCGTGGCGCGGTGTGGCGCCCGAGAAATTGCGCGGCGGCGCCCACTCGGCCGTGACACCTGACGGGCCGGTCGGTAATGACACCGATTTTTCACGATCGCTTTCCCCTGGCAACGTTCAACTTTTATAACATTTTCATGGAAATAAATTTTAACTTTAATTTCGTTTTTGATCTTTGGTTTCGTTTACTAAATGTTTACGAGTCTCGGTTTCTGCTAAAGCATTGTTAGAGTTAGTCTTTATGAGAAGTTATTGAATCCGAAGAATTTTATATTTTATTATATACCCACTCGCCTTGAGTGCTGAGAAGAGAATGTGCATTCTAAAGCGGTATTGTTTATACATTTAGTTTTGTTAAAACACTAATTACCCTAGCTGACGACTAAATGAATAAGTGGAAAATAAAAAGAGCAGTCAAAAGACTCTTTGACCTTAGATGGTCCCTTGAATGGTTGATCACGTTACTGTTGACATTGCCACAAAAGGCACGCAGTATTGGTGGGTAGTCCCGCAGTGAGCACGCTTGACAGAGCGCCGCGAGCTCACAGGTTACACGTGGCCTGCTCGTGTTTGTTCAGGCCCTCATTAACTCCTTGCGCACAAAACTATTATAATTGTAGCGAAGGTAGATGTTTGCTAACGTTTAGAATTCCCGACTTAATGATATGGAACGTGGAACAAGGAACAACGTTAGTCGACAATGAACTGGATCTAGGATTGTTACTCATTTATTTGTTGCCTGCGCATTGTTTAATAAGCTAACTAACCCGAGGGGTCACCGCCGTCTCTTAAAGTAATTATTATTTCATTTACGGAGGAGACATTTCCTGTTGCCAAGTTTTCAGCTAAAATGAGGCGACGGAGTCAGAAATCTTGAAAATCTTGACAGCTGCGGTGGAAGTAGCGTATCAGTTATCGATTCGAGTCTTATTAGGCGATATTATTATATCACACAATACAAACAAACAATACAATTTATTTCCCACTTCCAATTACGATACTACACGAGCCCGCAAATCAAAAACCCACAAACGCTTTTAAATTAGAAATATTTACAATGCAATAGCATTAGTTACGTGTCAGTGACCAGTTCGGGCCAATTCCGCGGATTACTCGCGCTGTTTACAAATATGTAATACTATATTTTCTTCCGCGGCTTCGCCCGCGTCGAGGTCGGTTATATGCGTTTTCAAGAAAACTCTTCAAAAGCCCGGAATAAAAACTATCCTATGTTCTTTCTCAAGGTCAACTCTATCTCTGTACCAAATTTCATTAAAATCAGTTCAGTGGTTAAGACGTGAAAGCGTAACGGACAGTCAGACAGACAGAGTTACTTTCGCATTTATAATATTAGTAGGGAAGTAGGGGTAGTAACGTGTAATACGAATAGCGTGGCCGCGGCGGGTGGGAGACGCTGCCCGACCTAATACCTCACCGATTTTTTTTTTGTAATGTTCCCGCGAAATAGACTTATATAAGTAATCGTGTCTCTACTCGAGAAAAACAAACAGTAAATCAAGTCGAAAAATATTAAATTATATACAAAAATAAATGTATCACCGGCCATGATGTTTTTAGTCCATTGTTATTTGCTTACGTAACGTAGTTCTCTTTATAGTCGATAAGAATAATAAAAAAGTAAGGTATAAATTAGAACAACAAAAACAGTAACTAGCATATTTACCAATATATATAATAAACTTTAAAGGCCAAAAACACAGAAACTTTCTTTCGTAGTTCTGTTTCAGTTATCGACATAGCGCTTGACCTTTTGCAGTTTGCCTCTAACGTAGTTAATTTAAGGTCGGAACAGCTCCCGCCGGCTCATGAATACAGAAACAGTCTTCACACGAACAACCATTGTTTTGTTCCAAGCGATGTTTATTTACAAACAACCTAAAAGATATTGTAATTGAACAGTTCTCCATAAAACAACTACCTTAATAAACCAAAAGGAATTTCTGCGCCGATCTCAAAATGTAAGAAAAATATTCGAAGTATCTGTTTATTTTTATACGAAAACGGGAGCGTGGGCGACGTTCAGGCCCGCCCGCGCCGCGCCCCCCGTGCCTCGACAGGACTCTGTTTGATCTATTTAAAAGTGACTATATGGACATATTACTTATCCATGAAATAAAACAGAATTAATAAGTTGAAAGTAAGCAATACTCGGCAGTTACAACTACAGATACTCGCCAGACAAAATGTGCGCTTCAGACACTAAAAGACACCAGGTACAGACGACGCGACGCTTTCAAACTTAAAAGATAAGCAACTTGCAGTAATTTGAAATGATCTGAGCGCCTTTACGCTATTGTTAAGGAACTCCGACGGAGTCAGCTAAGTTCGTCGCGACGCTCTGATCGCCCGGCTGGTGTCACTTGAAAATGTGTTTCAGAACGTTCGAGATTTTTAATTACCCTTGGAAAGTTGACGATGAAGTAGCTCGCAATAAAGTGATAATGATAAAAGTTACATCAAGAAACTGAAAAACGCAACAAACTGAAAACAGCTGCACTTTACACTCGGATTTCAAACTAACCAGCACGCACAAGCTTAGCTGTACTCGAAAATGCAGTCATGGTCACTATTGTATATTCATTTATTTATCCATAAATGCATATCGGTATAATGAGGTTTTTTTCAAAATTCTTGTATCCATTTGTAGTTATATACTTGTATACTTACCTAAATACAATACGCCACAGCAGCAGCGTTGTTGAAGCGAGTTTATGAGCTACAATTAACTCAACTATCCGGCAACAAATTAAATTTCCTTGACGTTGAAGAATTATAGTATCGTCGATCTTGCAGACCTCCCTTCCCTGCCTGTCCCCCCCCCCCCCCGCCCAGGCCCCACCCCACATCCGCCCTGACTGAATCTTAATTAGTCTGTACCTGTTTACATAAACTTCAGATCAAATTAACACATTATCAGTCAAGCTGTCCGTTTGAATAGTTTCAGTATGTATTTGAACACTGATCCTGTTGGAACATCGCAGCGCGGAAAATTATTGCAAGCTAGAGTCTATTGCAATGCGCCACTACTAGAGAAATTCTGAAAATATTTTCTAATAAACAGAGCGACTACAATCATAAGTGTGGTTTACAAAACCATATAACAGCTTTACTGTGCCGGGTAACTGGACTGGGCAGTCATGAAACAAAAGTGTAACGTCGTAAACAGTAGTGCGCTACGTGTGCCGGGGACATTTGTCGTGAGCGCCGGCGGCGGCGCGGGGAGCGCGGGGCGGGGTGCGCGGGGAGGGGGTGCTGGTGATACCAGATACTGTGAGTAACGAGCGCGCTGGATGTTCTGCACTGTCGCTGTAGAGCCACTCGCATATGAGCACTATCATGTTTGAAGTGGGAGCTACACGGATCGAATGTTTTATATAATTGCCCTTTTGATAAATGTCATTTACACAAAGCAGCACATCGCAATGCACTCAGTTCGAAACAGTTATGCTTCCCTTTTGTATCGTATTATATATCAACATTTCATCACAGCCCCATAAATTAAAAAAAATAATACACCCAGGTTTAATTATTATTATTTTTAGACTTCAGTCGATGATTGGCTGAATCTTCTCAACTTTGATTTGATTTGAAATACCAAGATTCGAGAAATCCATTATTTCTTAGATAAAAATAGGTTGTCGTATATAAGTCATTACAATCCGCGTCACATGACACGGCAGGTACTATACAGTCAACACGAGCACACTGGAGGAGTGACGCCGTAAGCGATACTTTGTCGTTAATTAACCTCTTTAGACAGACCGCCGCGGGCAATTTGTTTCCACGAAGCCCAGACTTATGAAACTTAATCTATTGTATTTTTATTTAACCGACTCTTGTAATGAACCGAAATCCCTCTCCAAAACAAAATTGAGCAAAATTACATTTCAAGTAAATATACCAGTGATACCAATTTTAAATCGTAAGAAAAAATATTTAAACCTTTTGGCGTAACACTAGATTAGTAAACATAATAAAATTGATAAGAGATAAATATAAAATTAGCAGCTGTGTCATGAATGAGGTCACTAAAGCATCGCTTGCATAGATAGATTTCCCTCAGGAAACATGTAGAGGTTTGACTTTTCAGAACTGTACTGCTAAGAACGCGAGTCGAGTTGAGAACAAAGCGTAGGTATTAGGAATTATATAAGTAAATTGTATCATATAAAGTTCGATAATAAAATAGAGTAGTGGCAACTCTGCGCAGTTTGTCTCCCGGGGATAGCAAGTGCACTGATATTAAGTCCAAGTTATTGCGACTCAAGAACTTGTAGCAATAACGTGGATAGCGCAGTACATTCGTTTTTGACGTTTATATGCCGATGTTGTGGAACTCCACCTCCTTAAGAGCAGTTCGAAAGTATCTCGACCAGGCGCACAGGTACCTACGACTGCTATCAACATTCTATTACTATTGTATAACAATGTAACAGCTATCAGCAATGCTTTTATTTCAGACTGTTCTTTGGTAACTATACTTCTTCTTTTGGACTTCTTTGGACTTCATACATTTATGTTTAGATATACTGAAAAGTTTTACGGAAAACATTAACGACACTGTTAGTTACATTCGCTAAGTCAAAAGCTACAGCCGAGTATGAAACAAGCGGAGCTGGTCATCCTCCCAATTTAGTTAATTGCGCAGCGGCTTGTAGTGACCGCCATCACTGAGGCGCTCACAATTCACTTTAAGTTTACAATTCCGTAACCGTCCGGTGTTAATTCACTTTGTTGACATCCAACAACAAAGGCCAGACTTGCTGTAATTAACAGTTCTCCCACACTACGAAAGTCTACAAGGAGTGTCCTGCTTATTAATTTCATCCATTGAATTGTGTAGAGTAAGTACCAAGAAAACTTGAACTATTCCTATTACTGGAAAGAAACCTTAAACTTCTAACGTTTTAAAGATTTCAATTAGGTCTCTGGCTGACAGCAGCCGACCCGCCCGCCACCGCCGCGCCGGCAGCCAGCCGTGTTTGCACGACTGACCTGACTCGAGGCTTTCAATATCCTCGCCAGAGACGACTTTAACATATTGAGAGGATTTAAAACCTATTGAATGCCTTTACCGAGCTTTATCAGGCCCGGAGGGTCAGAGTGTTGGTACTGAAAACAATCTAGATTTAGAAACGTTTACTGTATTGTTCGTAACCACGAGCTTTGTAATTAATCTGAAGTGTGGTGTTGAGAGAATACATGGTGATATATGTATCGACAGATGTGCGCTTCATGTGAAGTATCATCTACTACGGAAGAAGTAGGTACGAAACAAACGAAGCGTGGCATCTATTTTACAGCCTCACGATACTCGAGTCGACGAAATTCAATTAACCATTTAGGCCGTGGATCGTAAAATTAAGAAGCGTGAAAAACCTTTTCCCGTCGAGTAAAAATGAGACACTTCACAAAACGGAACCTTCATTAAGGATATAAATTTAATCAAAAGCTGATCCTTTTGAGTGGGAGTTATAAAGGCGGGCGGCGGGTGACCGGGCTGCCCTGTCCCGGCGGCGAGCGGCGTGTTCGGTGGCCACAATACAAATATGGCGCGGTCGTGTGTCGCATTCCGCGCACGTATCGGTCGCTCTAATTACTCACGTGATTGCTGCCCGCTACTACAGCTTGGTGTGACCGACAAGATGACGGCGTATATCTCACTTTTTTAGAACATTCTTGTGTCTCACCGACATCGTTAATTTATGTATCTTTACGCTTTCTTCTTCGGTTTGGGATTACCATAGTACACTGCTGTATGGGCACAGTTTACATTATCCATGGTAGGTTAAGTTCTATTTGTGATGGTGAGTTGATGGCTTGACGATTCGATTATAAGTATTCACTGACCGTGGTCTTTATAAGTCTACTTGCGAGCACGCCCAATTAAACCTCGTCGAAACGTCAAACCATGAAAGGTACCCAATGCGTATTTATGCGTAATTTAAAATGCTTAAATGTATTAGAAATAAGATTTTAATATTGGGCCAAACACTAAATAATCTAGAACTGCTCTGAACCCGAGCTTATCTGCAACTATTATGGTATACATTGCAGTGCAGCTGGTTCGGGCATAGTTTTAAAGACTACCAGTACCAAGCCTTTGTCGTGAACTGGCTTCCTGATGGATGAAACTAATCTATTATTCTGTCTGGCTCATAAGTCCGGATCCGTCTGCCATTAATACAGTTGTCTCGGTATCGTACGACACCGAGCAACCTCGTACGACCTCGTGCGACACCGGACGGCGTCGTGCGCGATCGTGCGGTTTTGTACCTCTCGTCTGATTGATCATCAAACTGTGAGGATATTTTAAAATTAATTGCCTGCGTGTTGGTCTGAATTAGAGGGATATGTGTATGCTTCAGTGTAGTTCCTGAATTACATTGCTTGTGTCTTGTCGTCTGAGAGCATGTCTCGTTGAATTGATTTAATTCTATTATTTTTACGATAATAACCGTTCCTTTGTGTATCCAAGCATTCTCTCTGTGGCTTATCGATTTAAAAGCTCCCATTGTATATCCTAATCACGTATGTATGAACTTTTTGTTTGAGCTAGCTTCGCTATCCGGTTCAATAATCACTGTGACCGCGGCTCTCGCTGTTAATCCCGACCGTTGGCTAATATAAAATGTTTAGCGAGCTGATTGGCTGATTGCGCGAGCCACAACGCTTGACC
This sequence comes from Trichoplusia ni, assembly GCF_003590095.1. Lineage (NCBI taxonomy): Eukaryota > Metazoa > Arthropoda > Insecta > Lepidoptera > Noctuidae > Trichoplusia > Trichoplusia ni. The sequence continues at coordinate 4,732,570 of NC_039493.1, forward strand.
GCATCAAATGAACGTGCCCGATGAGACACACAATACGCAAATAATCCACGGACGAAGAACCATACTTTATTCGAATAAGGTAATGAAGAATAATGTCACTTGATAAAAACTTATTGTCGTCATCGTCAGATCCCAAACCGGCAGAGATAGCAATTGCCTCATAGTTGAAAAAAAACTGATCAACAGACACTTATGTAGGTAAAGTGAAGAAGAAAATCTTTTGAATCTGAGGTCTCAAATTTACTTTTAAGTAGAAGAAATCCCCTCGCATGCCGTATTTATTATTTTTAATTTGTGAGAGTTTGAAATAAATAATCCTAATGAAACCTATCAAAAGTTATCCTGCAATCTATCCTGTGATAAGCGGTGTGTTGTGTACCGGGCGGCGGCCGCACGGCGGCACTCATTTGCGTCGGCTCGTTATGCGACGGATCAGTTGCGGTGCCGATCATTTGACGCGCATCACATCACCGCTGATATTGTTTAGCAATTGAATTAGCTATGCACTATGACTACTCCAGCGTTGCTTTTGAACAGAAATCCTTTCAAACTAAATCGATAATATAATAGTTAACATTCAAAACATTATGGATTATATTTATGATTTCATTCAATTTTTTTTTTTAACTTACGACTGATATATCTGTCATCCCTTGATAGTAAAAAAAAGAAAGACTGCTCGACACCGCTCGGGTACCGTTCGGCACCGCTCGGCACCGCTCGACACGACTTAGCTGCTTGACGTGGCACGCGCGCTTGCTACGGTCGCAAGTAATTGCCGCTTAATACACTCCGCGTCGGCACAAATATGAGCTCCGTTTGGACGCGGATTACGGTTTTAATTAACGTTTTGTCTCTATTCAAAGTTTAATAACGCAGGCTCGTAAACGGCGGAACAAACTGCCGCAGTTCCAATATGAAGCTTTGTGAATTGTAACGATCACGACCCACTTAATAGTCAATGCTAATGAATAGATTTTATGAGCGACGTTCCCACTTATTTTATGCAACGAATTCAATTAAATTCTTCTTACATACTTTCAATTCTTGAATGTGATTAAAATCAATATGATGACATTATATTTATGTTAGTGTTCTATTAGAGATCGCTTGGCTTCGGCTAATCTCTGAAAGCGGATTCGTTTTCAAACGCTATTTTCGGCATGAGCGAAGTAGTGGATTGTTCCAAAAATGAGTGAACGAGCGGCGGCAGCGCGAGAGCCTGCCCGGCTGGCGGCCGCGCGGCCCCGAGCCCGCAGCGCGCGCTGGACCAGCGCCAGCAACTTTAATGCCGGTATTATTTGGTTGGCCGATGTCCGATGGGAAGCTCGATACGTGATGCTTGACTGCTGTGTCCGCCATTTATCTAACAATAATACAGATAAGTTTACCCTGCGAAGACTAACGTAAACAATTGATTACAAAAAAAGGCAATTTTTGAAAAGTTTATAATTTCTTTTTCATTTGAATGATGCAGAAACTCTCTCTCAAAGCTCTCGTCTTTTAAATTTTAGCGTTTCAGGCATAGGTTGCGATTAAACCGAGAATTTATGATATGTATTTAAAAATATCTCGTCAAATGCGAGTTGAACTCGTGACTCAGTGTTCCCTTACAAATGGGCAATCGAACAAAATATTTTAGAATAGGAACGCACCTATGAGTTTAATAAAGTGAGTTTACAGAATTTCTCCCTTGTATATTCAAGCTTTTCAGGTACGAGATCCTAAAATATATAGAAAATAAGTTATAATATTTTTCTTTTCAAGGCTTAATACTAGTGTATACCGATTTGTACAAACATCCTATTTGAGGAAATCTCCGACAAGTATTCCCGCAATTGATATTTATGTTCCACAAGTATGTGACGTATGCGGTCGCTGCGACATAACTGTTTACCCGCGCGGACGACGCCCGCCCATCTGATCTGGCATCGTCAACATACAGACTATAACAGTATTTGATACTCATAGCGAATTCGTGTTTATTTTCCTTTATTTGTATTCCAGGGATTTTTTTGCTATTTTGGTACTTATATCTGTATGTCAACGCCCGGTACGACTACTGTTTGAAATCGCCGTCATGTTCCCCCTAAAGAGCGTAATCGCTGAATATTATCATTTAAATTGACCATTTCCTTTGAGGGTCTGGCATTTATATTTTCATGTTTATTTATGTCGTTTCCTTAGTTTAGTAACTTACTCATGAAGTGCAAAGCAGTCGTGTATCGGAAAGTATAATATTGAAATGGTCCGTAGTGCCGGCCGATGTGAAGCCGAAATTAATGCGGTCCGTCCGGATATTAATATCCGCACCGACGGATGTGCGCGGATATTACGAGTTGCCAGCACTGCGTGGGTGCAGAAGGTTTGCTCAGCTCAAATACACAATAATACATAATTATAATACGCGGGAAATTAAATAATTGTTTCCGTAAGTAGGATCACTTTTACAAGTTCTTGTTTAAGATCGTTGAATCGTCATTTACTATCTGACTAGTAAGAGAAGAAATGTGAAATAAAGTCAGAGGCCGCTGTCGCTTTTAAAGCCCATTCAAGTGAATTTAAGTATAAAGTGTTATAATCAAATGCAGAGTATATCGAGCACTGATCTTTTAAAGAAAGTCTCAGACCGATCTGAGCAAGCGGCATACATGAAACAAGCTTATGCTTATACCATTTTTGAGGGAATCCCACAGCCAAACATGTATCTTAACCAACAGTGGTACGTTTGCAAAACCCCCCGCGACACAAGTATTAAATTCCTTACTGCGGGAGTCGCTTTTATTAAGAAAAAAAACTAGCATGTACTCGAACCTTCTGCTAAATGTTTATGCGTGCGGCATTATCTGCCGGCCAGTACAGAGGTCTCGTAGCTCAAAGAAACATAAATACTCCGCTTGTGTTGACCGCTCTCGTGTGAGTTGGTACTCGCTTGTATATTGGACTAGAACGGCCTACATTTGTGAGCCTGAATACGGACTGAGGCATATGAGAATGGGAACACCAACAATTTCTAAAACTACTTGAAATGTATAGGGAAATTGTTTCTTTTAAAATTGACTTACTGTGTTCTTTAATATGTATTGGGAGAAATTAAATAAAGCACGAGACAGACAATATGCAAAAAATAAAATCTGTCTTTATCCTCATCAAAGAGCCAGCAATTGTCGCATTGACGAATTCGTAGCATCAAAAAATCTACGCTTCGTAGCGAAATAAGGATGTGCTACGATTTATTGTTGAAGTCTGTGCTACTACTAATATCAATAGCTGCAGTGATGTCCACAGAGCAGGTCCTGGCTGGCTACACAAACAGGTCTGATTGTGACGACCGCGACTCCTCCCTCCCCGTCCCTCGCCCCCACCGGTATTGTCTCCCGGCTGATTGCCTGCGATCACTCAATACCACGCCTTTTGTATGATTAGCTCTGCACCAAGTAAGCACAAGTCCAGATTGCAACTTGAACAAGCAATAACGATTTTTTATGGTTCTGAGACTTCAGCCAACATGTTCTCATAATAATATATTGCTAGCCAAAACAAGACCACTTCACTGAAAACATGTGTAAACCCATGTAGCATAGCTTCTAAGGACTGGGTCGATTTCGGTGTTATTTAACTACTGCGAGCGGTATACAACGTTCATTACTATCTAACAAGATTTTTAATCAAGAGTACAATAATAATTTAGATGTCATTACCAATTATAATTCATCGTATTTGCCCTTCACGGGAGATTTACATTCTATTTCATATGTAACACTATTTCATATTATGACAACTTGATGGAATTGTGATCGTACATCTGTTTGGATGTCGCCATGTCGTCGCGAATATCCAAACATTGATAAATTCCGAGGTGAATATTATATTATTCGTAGAATATGTGATGTAGCCGCAGTTGTAGCTTATTGTATGGAGAGTCGTGCGTCCTCGTACTCCAGCTAATCGTGTAATAGGATTATTGGATAGTCGTCGGTAATAGGCAGGTCTGCCTTGCCACAGATTTAATATTGTCATCAAAGCGCTGTCGGCTTATCAAAGCATAGCTTTGGCATTTACGCAATTACAGACGATTAAGTACGTAATCGTAATTTGTAATCCGGCGCCGAGTGCTCGCTGCTCTGTTGTGAACACACGTCACACGACGGCTCTCTCTGTTAAATAGCTTCAAACATTGTATTGCATACCCCGTGAAGCTACTGTAACAGACCAAGCCAGAACTGCTCAGACATAATACACATAAAACTCTAGAAACAACTGTAAAAGTGTACGGAGCCCGAGTGTAGCCGACGAGCGAGGAATGTGGACTCATTTCAACTGAATTCAATTTGCTCCAGAACAAAAGGTACAGATAATATTCATAAAGTCTTTTGAAATCGCATTCTCTTCAGCGGTATAGCCTGAATCACATTATGGCCGGTCTGTCAGGACGCCCCCTCCGATTGTAGAGAAAACCAACTTAATTAAGGTTTGACAGTGAATACTCCAAAGGAAGTGGACGGTCTAATGGTGTGAGGGTAACTTTCATAATGATTGTCTTTGAAAAAATCTTCAGCAGGATTGCTTTTCTATGAAAAATTTAATGATCGTTTATGAAGAAATATGCATAATTCTGTAAGATAATTCCGGATTATTCCAGAACTCTTCCTTCTTAAAGTATCTGAGTATTACGGTTACGTCTTTATGAAACTGAAACGGAACATACTTGATGTCACCGCTTCATAAGTGGGAGAGCGGTATCGCGGGGTCGTGCGGCCGCAACACTTCAAGAGTACGTATAACCGTAAAGTTCAAACTAATTAAGTCGGTCAGGTGGTTATGTAATGAGATCCCTGCTCGCCCCTCCACTACAGAGCAGATCCGCTTCGCTGCATGTGTGTCAGTGTGTTGATGTGCTCAAACGTAGAGCGGGTAATTGCAGCTTTGGCCGCCCCTTGATTTGCGGTGGCTGATTGGCAGGCCCGCGCCCGGCTCGCACCCGGCCCGCGTTCGGGACATGCCGGCCAGCCAGCTCTGTCGTTATTATCGAACGTCTACTGACATAGTAAGTGAATACACATTTTTTATAACTTCCCCCATTTTCCTGTAAGGTTATCTGAAATATTCCTTACATGTTTTAATTTTAGTCTTCCTAGGTTACCGATGAAGCTAACTTGAACGTCATAATTTGTCTTTTTATATACAAACAAATTACGACTAGTATATTAAGCCTAAAAAGCTTTTTAAAAGAAAACCGGTGTGTCGTAAAACTGTATTCGCTACCTTTTTAATAGCCCTAAACAATGTCGAGACTTGGTACCTTGAGATAAAGGTTTAAACCAACAACCACAGTTAATACTTTAAGTATTAATTTAAACAAAAAGTTATTTCAAAGGTTTAATACAAAATTCGCTGCTTCGCCTTGTTCACCAATAAGGTCACTTAAGGGAGGGAAGGTTAATTTAATAAACATTGGTACTTAATGCGAATTATTAATTCATTGTAATGAGAAAAGTCACGAAGCACTTTAGTTTAACAAACACGAGGTGAATGAGTAAACAATGCTGGAGTTGTAGAAGTTCTGTTCATGCAGCAGATACAGCGCGGAGCGAGCCCCGAGCCGGACGTCCCCCCCCCCCGCACTGCATGATACGCGCGCTCTTCACGTAATGAACACTCAGGGTAACATCCCCGTGCTCGATATACTTACAGGAGCTGCATGTCCTACTAAACCTATATCTCCAGCATTCCATTTTCAAATAATAATAATTATATTTTACGGCTATAGTAGAATATAGATATCAACGATTGGATATAAGTTAATGACTTATGAGATCACATATGTATATTAAGGTATGTACATATTTATATTTTACAAGAAGTTCAAACTTTTTGTCAAAATACTACAGCCATCCGTCCTGGAAACCATTCATTAAATATGCCCAAGAGTACGAAGCAGAAATACGTACGTGAAACAAAACGAAAAAAAAAGTGTCAGTTGCAGCGAACATTTCTTTGAATTCTAAAACAACAGTAATGGAATATGAATCACAAAGTGTTGTGTTAGAGCGCGAGGCGCGGGCGCGGGAACACCATTCATAATGCTCCGGTTTTTGAGATCATGAATACGTAACGCGTGCGGGAGCAGTGTGAGCGACAAATGATGGACGTTACAATATGTTTAAATGCAGTTCCACAAAACACCGCTCTTCACTTGTCAGCCTGCACTCCGCCGCGAAGCGCATTTCTCTACAATACAATGTGGGTGAGAATTTATTTCGGTTGCGATTGTTAATAAAAACTGAGACGACTTAAAAAAAATATGAAATCTAGGCATAGTTACAACAGACGAATTACTCGGTTCTGTTACCATTAGTAATAAACTAAATGTTTGTGGAAAGATAACCATCTTACCTAGACTTGATACGCAGCTAAACAACGTAACGTTTCATGGATCCAGCTCTAAGCTCAATAATTTAATTTCGATACAAAGCCAGTTTAACTGTCGAAGTTCGAACTACGTCTGGCAGTATTACGAACGTCTTAACTAAATTCAGATGCCGGAGAAAGCCGATCCAATTCCAGGGCAGCGGACCGTGAAGTAACTAATCTAATAAGTTAATCGTGTGAGAGAGTCTCGCGGCCGCTGCGTCCCGCCTGAGCCGTGCGCGTGACTTATGGGGTGCTAGGACGTCGGTGAGTCTCGCTTCAGCAAAAAATAAAATTTTATAATGCTAAGAGAGCTACACTACAGAAACCAATCTAGTTGCAATTGGCTCAGATCAAGACTAAAACAAAGCTAGAAACAACAATATTCTCTGGTATGCAAACATCTTAGAGCACGGCGTTCGAGTCTCGATACCAGGCGCGCAGATGTCGGAGGATATTCAATATCGGCGTTATTGTGTCCCGAACAATGCGGCCGCAGACGGAAAATAATAATTGAAAGCGGCTCCTTGGAGCAGCGGATGGCACTCGTGTCGATACATTGTTCGGCTGCAACTGAATTGAATAAATTGCTCGAGAGCAGTACTTGTCCCGCTCCTGTCGGTGTCCCCCCCCGCCGCGCCGCCGCCGCAACCCCCGCTCTCGCCCTGCTCACCGCGGCTCCACTCTGTGCTATTTGTTGAGCGGGGAATTGGAATACTATCAATTGTTAGCGATTTAATTTGAAAATGTAGCGTTACGTTACGGTTGGTTGAACTTAAGTACGATAGTACTTAAATTGCGGTTTACAAATTATATTTATACTTTAATACTATTTTACTCTACATTTGATATTTTTTACATGGAATTATATTTATATGCGTTACATCTGCCATCGGCGACAGCTTATCTCTTCTACCAATTATTTTATTTTATTTTATTTAAGGAATAGCAAAAGTAGGATCGTTTGTCATGTCTAGTAAGGATGATGGGCAAATTCATATACAACGATAAGTGATTGAAAACCTTAGACAAGAATCGAACTTGTGAAAAGATGCACTAAATTTACACCGGCCACTTTACATACTAAACTAGAGAGTGCAAATCTTAGTATAAAAGCTGGTCTTATGGCGACGTTTCTATTTTTGTTGTTTTTACGCTCATGCGATGTTTCCTAGATATAATATACAATGACAGTGCTAACAGTCTCGACCGCGCCACCAATCGATAACCGCAGGTATCTTAGGCATTGTGATAGTAATGTAATTAGGTTAGATCCGATCACTGCCCGAGTGACTGCGCAATACTACATACCGCTGTTTGCGTCGCGCTCTCCTATTCATTACTCAGCTGTCTTTGCTTTATTACTAAAAAGTTCGTAAGTACTGGGTGTTTTCGCAAAAAAAAAGAAAAACATATTGTCAATCAACAATTTTAAAATTATAGCTCCTATTGACAAATGAGTTAGGTTAGGTTATTTTATAAACCTAATATTTTTGTTAAATAACCGAAGTTTGTTTGTCTTTTTGAAAATGAATGAATATATTTTTTTGTATATCTAAGGAACCTAATACATACCTAACCTGTAGAATTACGCAATACATAAAGACACGTATTCTCTCGGAGCAGACGGAGCACAGCTTCCCGGAGCGGGGGCGCGGTGCTTGCTCGACACCGGCCACTCCATCAAGCGCACGTGAAAAATGAAAAGCGGTTCAAATGAGCTCAGTGTCCACCGCACAGAGAACACCCCCCCCCCCTCCCGTCGCGCCGAGTCAACTGCAAGTACTGCACTTGGCTGTGACTCAATTGTGGGCTGATCTGTACAGAAGACAACTTAAATGATAACTCCAGAGTTTAATGTGACATAGACCGATAGAAGTTCCAAACTATTGTACTGTCACACCGTGCCCTAGTTTACGATTTATTGAATGGAAGAAAATACTCAGTTTTGCCGCTAGGCCGAAAACAATGATTTTACCATTTGCACCACCTAGCATCACTAGCATAAACAACTCCTATCCGTTTTAGCAGCTTTGATATGTTTTAGTGTTGTATGCTGTACCTGGATGTCCTGCAAGCCCTATTGCTTGTCCCACTTGATTGAGTGCGATCATTGAAACTTTGCTGAGCGGGCAGCAGACGGGCGCGCGGGCGGCGCAGCTCTATCACGACTGTTTATTGCGTCGATCACTCAGGAGGCCGCGCTACACGCTACTGTGTATTGTCATCAGTAATGTGATTGCACATGTCGATAATAGACAATCGCCTGTTGACATATCACTAACAGGTAGTAACACGTCTAGATGAAGGTAGTATGTAAATATATCGTCGCTTCGCTATTTTACCGCACATACTCGCTGCGTAAATGTAGGCAACAACTTTACCAGTGATTGAATTACTTTTAGAAGGTATTTATTTTCGCTGAGTTATAACCTATACTAATCAGAATCATAATTATAGAAGATACGAAATTAGCTGCGTAGATAATATTACACAACAAGTATAAATTGTATCACCAAGAGATACTGACAATCAGCTCCAGTCTGGGAGCGCGCGCAACACATTGCGTCATGTCAGGACACAATGTCACGTGCACTGCATTCTCTTAAGCAAGCTAGAGCAGCCTCGAAACTTCGATAACATAAAAAATATAAATAAAATATTAACTAAATAAAACCAACAATGCTTTCATTAAAAAAAACATGCAGCCTCAAAGAATACTAAACAAACAGGTATTCGAGTTCATTGCTGTTCGCCGTTGTGAAATTCCCGCGCTGTGCGATAGCCCAGTGCGGACTGTAATAAAACTAAGCTTTTAAAAATTTGCATCCGATCGCCTTATCTCGCCGTCTCTCCGACATAATGAAACAGTTTAATTATCCTCCTTCAGCGACCACTCTCCCAGAGAGGGCGGAGGCGGGGGCTGGGGGGAGCGGGGGTGGTCCGGGCCGGGGGGGAAGCGTGCAAGCGGGCGCGCTGACCCGGAAACGATGCGGCTCCCGGCCGGATATTAATTTCTCCACTCGAACGCACCCGCGCAGGTGACGAACACCGGAACGCTTTACAACTCATTTTCATTTATACGCGCTGTGTGCCGGCCTTCAGGGAGTAATGTGTGTCATAGATCTCTCCGCCAGCCGCCGCAGCCGCAGCCCGCACCAACAAGTTTTAGGTGCAATCCGCGATTAAAGCTGCGTCCGGCAAAGCGAGTAAAGTTCACACAAACATTAATTTTATTTCCACAAAAGTTGAATTCGAAAGCTAGTTACATTAACAATGCCGCGAATAGTAGGGACACTACGATTATACTAATGTAAGGCAAACACATGGTGAAATTACAACAAATGATTGTTAGGCTAAGTACACACGCGGCGCGTCATTAGCGCGAGCGGGCCGGAGACCAGGTCCGAGCGCTCGTAATTAAAATTAAACTAGAAGAGGCGCCGCGCGATGCATCACTTACGTAATTGTGCGCTCTGCCTGCTTCATACTCTTGTTTCGTTAGAAGCACGCGCTTAATTAATAATCGCTTTACCGAACATGCAAAGTTTTCCCGAACAATGTCGCACGCGCGGCTCGACGCGGCGGCGGCGGTACGACACACGTTAAATATTTCATATTATTATGTAAACCTCTAAACGAGATATTCATTAGGATCATGTATATGAGGGCATTCATTATTTAATTAACATGCTAACACCAGCCATGGAACTATGTTTATTAATTTTGATTAAAAATCCAGGTCATCCAGTCCGGGCCAGCAGAAAACATCCAGACTGAAAACCATTTATAATAAAATATTTAGGATGAATTAACTTTTGTTATTTATTTATTTATTTATTTAATTATCACACTAATCTACCATTACAGGTTACTTAACCTAATGCGGTAGCTAGGACTAAACAAAGGTCTAAGTATTTATGTGAACTAGGGTTTCAAAGATTGAATTATTATGCACATAGTTGCAGGTCTATTCCAGCAACTTTTTTTGATATGTAATTTTCTTATAATTCTGATATAATTCAATAAATTAGCCTGATACACATGCCCATCATTGCTCCTCCTGGAATTGCTTGTTGCTTCATCCACTTTTCTCCTAGATATGAAATCCTTACTATTTACGATTCCCAGAAACAAACTCTCAGTGTCGCTAGCTCGACTTGCACTCGATCGGTTTTTATTAATAAGCACTAACAGAATTCAGTATAATAGATAGCCTATCATGACTTGTAAAAGTAAAATTTTTGCTTAAGAAAACTCATCTATTGCAATTTATCCAGTGCCGAACTATTGCAAATTAAAACATGAAAAACTTTTGTTTATAAAAATGAAACAAAAAAGTTTCTGCACAAAAATTTCATAAAAGATACCGAAAAATGTAAATCATTATCAAATCAATTCCTCTGCCGCGACGTCGAAGGCGCAGACACGGCATGTTGAGTCCTCTCATCAGAAAACTGGTTCACGGCACATAATACAGATATTATATTATAATGATTCTGATTCTTAACTTACTCTTAATTCAAGTTTTGTTGTGCGTTTTCCAAAGCAAGATGATCTTATAATAATCTGTTGACACAGCGATCTAATCCCCGGCGGCTGCCGCGCTTAGCGTTAATCACTAATTCAATTGCTGCGCCCCATGAAATAATTAATCAATGGCTGCTACTTCATAACTCAATTTGGATGCCGTAAATATGATTACGTTAAGTCACTACCAACAGTTTGAGTTACATCTTAACGAGTGTTAGCAAATTACAGACAGGTCTGAAATAAACCGGCAACTATAGTAATTTCATATTTTTATTTTTTATTTATGCTGTATAAACAATGCCGCACATCAGAGAGTGAACAGAAAAACTTATCCAGAGAATACAGAAGATGTTGTTCGTAGAAGCTAGTAACGTTACAGATATTATATTATAATGATTCTGATTCTTATATGGCCCGCATGAAGCTTAACTCATTCAAATTTAATTTATCTTATCTCTTTTCTACTGTCCTAAGCCCATGCAATATTTCATTTTATCAGTTGCTATCTCAGAGCTACAGTAAAATATCAAACATAATATAACAACATGGGCAAAATATTCTTGATTCAAACATAATTTACTTCGGCTAATAAACTAAGCAATCCCTCATTCTTGTTCCAGTAATATACGCTGAGAAACAATCAAAGCGGGCGAGCGTTTCCTCCATCAAGATAAACCATCACGTAATAAATAAAGCGAGTCGACGTCTACATGTGCGGGCACGAGCGGCCGCGGTCAGGCGCTCGAGCGCCGGACGCGGGCGCGGCGCGGCTACACGCGGCAACACGCGGCGATACGCGGCACGCGAGCGCGCTCCCAGCCCCAGCATTTTCATCGCTCTACACAATGCCAGCTGCAAGTAAGCTGTACAAGACAATCGCTATGTTCTGCGTTGTCCACTGAATTTAATGTTGGTTTACTTGTTTCCAAGTAAATTGTCTTTGGTCTCTCGAACACATTCCTCGATATTTTTCAAGATTAAATGCAAATATTTTGCATAGATAAGAATTGAATAATAGAATACTCTTGTTTTTTTGTCATTAGAGGTGATGTTCATGGACTCTCACCAGCTCTTCGGGAAAGGAAGAGACCTTTACTGACAAAACCTGAACCGCCTAGCTACGTTGCCCGCGTTTGGTCGGTGAGATTCAAAGCATTGCAATTCATATCACAACGACTGCGCACAATACTCTACCTGACACGACTCACCTATCAGCTGCTACGAACACTCTACAACTCCACAGCTCTATACATATCTTCTAAGTACGTATACAATCTACCGACTTATTATTATATTTACGGCGTCGCAGTTGCGGAGCGTAAATAATTAAAATGGTACCGTTTTTATAAATAACCTCGGGGCCTTTTGACGGCACTTAAGTATATTATTAATTTATAAAATTAAGCTGGAGCTGATTTAATAAGGCAGCGATGTTCTGAGGAGGATCGTGGGCATTTATTCTGTTTAGTGACTTGCTATCACGAAATAAGTAAAAAGCTCCTTTTTTTATTTACCAGTCTTTAATGTATAGTCATTGATGTTAATAATAAATATTGAATGGCGCAGCCAGCCATCATGGCCAGTAGTAGTTAAAGGTAACCTCTGTCAATTTGAATCTACCATCTCTGCGCAGTTATAAGTAAAGGAGTTGCGAAATTTAACTCTTTGATAGCTCTTTTTTTAAACCTCAATAAGTTGTTTCTCTGACATGACTCATGACCTGAAAATAGCTCAGGTGCTGGAAAATATATTTCTGGACGAAATATATACACATATATACTAGTATCGAGAGCAGAGTATATCTAATAGTATCTTGCACGTTGGAGGTCGTCTATGAAATAACTCCTAATTACCTTTAGCTTTCTGCAAGACCAAAGTAACTAACTCGTCTGTGAACTTCACCGTTATCTAAAGTTATCTTTTCTCCGAAGCGTTTTGTTCGCAATGAGATTCGAACAATAGTAATTAAGGTTTGCGTCCCTTACCTCGGACTTATTTACTTTAACTTTTACTTCGCTAACTCGTTCCAGTAACGCCAGCTGCCCTTCGCACCGAACCCGCACACAATTAATCTTATGAGAATGACCTTAACTTTTTTTGTTCTTGACTAGGAGCTGAATGAATGAGCTCGCATTAGTTACCATTACGTCTTGGGTCGCGAGTGCGGGTGCGGCGGGCGCGGGCGGGTGCAGCTGCGCCGGGTTACAGATGGCCGCCAGCGGGGTTCTGTTAATCTGGCTCCGGTGCCGCGTGCTGGTGTTGTATTCCTCTTAATTAAGTGCCTAGCTTATCGCTAGCTTGGTGAGACACATGATCAGTCGCTACGATGCTCATTTGTTCCTAGCTCTGCCAGGTTACGTTGCAGCAACAAATGCAATTAACGCTAATAATCATCCTCATGATAGTTACTACAAAACTAATGGTAATACTTACACCTTGTATTTCAAGTTATTTAACTTTAACTTTAACTTTACGTCATTCTGTTGTATACGTATATCGGTAGCCAGCAGCGGACGGTGGTGTTGATGATCTTCTTCACATTTACTGTTTCAATGGCTAATCAAATTATATCGCTCGTGACAATTTTAGTTTACTGTAGTCAGTTAGCGCCGGTCGTAGCTGACAGTACCAAGCAATGCCTTCATAAAATCTCGATTCAGTTTTGAGCGGGAGCTCGGTTATCGCAGAGAGTGGAGTGAGGGCCGCGCGCCGAGCTGCTCAGTGACGAGGACGGCGCGGGGACCTCACATTATTGTTTATTGTCTTTTCCATTTATTTAAATTCTGAACATCCGTGCGAATCTTTCCTTTTTTTTTCAATTTAGTGTACCCGTTGGGTTTCCTCCCTTTGATAAAAAGCTTTAAATCGGTTACTCATTCATAACACTCCAAGTTTTGCCAGCTACGTGCAATTTAACAAACAAGTTAAAAATAAAAACTGACGGCATTTTTTTAGCATATTATAATGTTCCACTGTCAACACATAGTATATAATATGATGTGAGATTTTCAGCTCAATCGGAACCGGGCTATGGCTCTAATTCAACTAGCAAGAATTGATTACAGGCGGTACAACGAGACAGGTAAAATTCATTCATATCCATATTCTTTATTGCAAATTAAATAAATATTTGTAAAAATCCAAACAGTTAAGTGATTACTGTACTCACCTGCTATCAATAACGCACTCATACATTATCGGCTTACGAGGATCGAGGATCGATGCCGCGCGAGCCGACTAATTGAAACAAAACACGGAAGCAACTGACTTTTCGCTGTGATTTTATTATGCACCGCACTGATCACAATATTTAAATATATCACAATAATTCTATGAATCTGAACCTATATTTAAAACTTTTCAGGCATTTCTGTTGACGGTGAGCGGTCATGCGGTTATGTGTTTATTATTTTAGTTTGTTACATTTTGCCAAGCTATTTAATAACCTTAGAATACTACTGCAACCATTGTCTGCGGGTAGACTGAGTAGTGTCCTCTAATATTTCCATTTAAATTAAAACCCAAGTTTTCCTAAATATAATTTAGGCTGGAGCCTCCTTCTTGACAATTATTCCAGACGGTTGGCTGCGAAAGTGTCTCTATTAGAATTCCTTATAGCTGCGCGCGGTCACACTACAGGCATGTTCAGAATAACCACTTTGTCACAACCCTAAGAGTGATGAAAATTGAAGTTTGAAAGTAACGATATGTCATATATTTGAAGTCACCAGTTGATCTAAAATTACGTATTGTCTGCTAATAGGAGTATTAATTGAAATCCTTTAACAAGAAGGATTTTTAGCGCAATTAATAATACAAATGAAACAGTCACCACGTAGTCCTTCTGCACTTGACTGATGTACTGAAGGACGTAGAGTCGCAGAGAATAATTAAGGTAAAGTTGATCTCGACTCTCTCAGAATTAAAACCGCTCGTGACGTAATTGAACGAAAACTATCACCTTACACACTTTAATAAATCCATCGCCGGGATACTTGAGCCCTCAAGAAGCTTCTTCTTTACCTAACATTATTATAAAACACATAGGACGCTAGTTAGTTCTAGTTAGGTACTAGTAGCTAGCTAGTTTCTTCTCCAAAAAATGTGTATTTTCAAAACGAGCAACTAGTCATCAATAAAAAAATTTGAAAATGCAGTCCATTCAAACAGGAATTTGTGGTTAACCTATAACTGCATGAGTTGATAGATCACAGGTTAAGCTACGCTTGGCGCGGGCGGTCCGTAGACGGGTGACCATCTTTATCCGAACGAGTTCCTCCGCGTTTCGGAAGACACGTTAAATTATGGGGCCCGGTTGTTAGTAGTCATACATCTTTATCATTCGTTACTGGTACTTGGTAGTTAGAAGCTAGAAAGTCTGACGACCAGTCTAACTAAGGGGTATCGTGTTGCCCAAGTTGAGGAAGTCAGATAGGCAGTCGCTTCTAATAAAACATTGGTATTTAGCTGAATCTAGTTAGACTCGAAGCCGACCTCACCATAGTTGATAAAATACGAGATAATGAGAAACAATACTTTTTTTTGTGTGATTTAACTCATATGACCCGTTGATCTCAACCCTAGTGCTTGTGCACTTTTGACACAAAACGCAAATTATTCGCGCTAGTTGCGCTTGTGCGTATGTTCACAAATTTCAAATCAAAGAACCCATTAATTGTATTTACAGTAAGGTGATACCTGGAGACATATTGAGCACAGCCCGCGTGATATTGTTATGATATCTCGATCTGTTTGATCGTGATCCAAGGCTCTGTGTATAATGGAGAGCCGGTAAGCGACATGTTTGTTCGCACCGATCTGAGTGATTGCGGCCTTTTAGTTTGTTTGTATCACTTTACGTGATTAATGTCTGACGCTGCGTTTGTTTATAGTGGAGCCTTTTATATTAAAACTTGTTGTGGACTTTAAATTTACGGGATTTTTGTGTCCATTGGTAGATTTATTTTTTGCTTCACTTTGCAAGTTTCGATTCATTAACTTGTGACGATTAATTTTTCTTTCGTCCAGTCGTTATCAGACATGATGAACTAATATAATATAATATAATATAATATAATATAATATAATATAATATAATATAATATAATATAATATAATATAATATAATATAATATAATATAATATAATATAATATAATATAATATAATATAATATAATATAATATAATATAATATAATATAATATAATATAATATAATATAATATATATATCCTGAGACAACTCACAGCTCGTGAGGAGCTCGTGGCTAAGCTATGACCGCATAAGTGAAACGATCACAGGTTAAGCTATGCTTTACGCGGTTGGTCCGTAGATGGCTGACCATCTTTGTCGTAACGAGTTCCTCCGTGTTTCGGAAGGCACGTTAAATTGTGGGTCCCGGCTGTTATTCCTACATCTTTGACAGTCTTTAAAGGTAGTCAGAAGCTTGAAAAGTCTAACAACCAGTCTTACCAAGGGGTATCGTCTTGCCCAGGTAACTGGGTTGGGGAGGTCAGATAGGCAGTCGCTCCTTGTAAAACACTGATACTCAGCTGAATCCGGTTGGACTGGAAGCCGACCACAACATAGTTGGGAAAAGGCTAGGCCAATGATGATCCTGAAATAACTCACACACAGTTATCTGATCCCAAGCTAAGCAGAGCTTGTGTTATGATAACCAGACAACTGATAAACTTACTTATATTTTTCTAAATACATACATTTTATAGATAATTACACCCAGACACCAGAACAAATGATCATGCTCATCAATTAAAATTTGATTATTTTACACAATTTTGGTCTCGATACAAAAATCGCGACATGTCGTGCTTAGTAAATTGGTGTTGTAACCTCAACCAATCGGCTAACCATGAAGTCAGCTTCCATACTTTCATAGAATAGATATAACATTATATTTATTTACTAGCTGTTGCCCGCGACTTCGTCCGCGTAGTTAGAAGATGTAAGTTATGATTTATATCTACTCTGTTTTTCCACATTTTCCATTGCATTTTCGCTCCTTTTAGTCGCAACGTGTTGGTTTATAGCCTTAAACCTTCCTCGATGAATGATCTATTGAACACAAAAATATTTTTTTGATTTGAACCAGTATTTCCTGAGATTAGCTCGTTCAAACAAACAAACAAACTGTTCAGCTTTATATATTAGTAAAGATATAGATTAGTATAGATTTTCAAGTCTTACACAAGTAGGTAGTCTGATACAGTAGCGTGGTGTAGCGATACAACAGTTACTTTGGTTAGGCTAGTGGCAGGACGTGCGCCGGAGCGCGTCCGCGGACGTGCGGTGCTGATCGCGTCACGTGCCGCACGCCTTATTTAATTTGTAGCGCTCGGAACTTGCGGAGCACGTGTCCCAGATAAAATGTACCAAGTACACGAGGTCCGCGGTCGAGGGCTCACAAGGACTACATGTACATATATTATGTCAGCCGTAAGCATCCATGTTGTTATCTAACCAATCGAACACCACCATACTCATCACACATCACACAGGCGCTAAGCGTAAAAACTTACTTGCGTAGTAACTTCGTAGTAAGAACAAATCATTTTTTCACATTTTTCATATAAGATTTAGTTTTTATTTGTATGACTGTAGTGTATATAGTATAAATACTATACTTAGTAAAGTAAACTCTTAACAATTATTTGGATAACCAACGCGATTTCCCACACGGTATATAGGCCGCGCTCCGATGTGCCCGCGTCAAGTATAGAGCACTCTCAGTTTAGGCGCGGAGAGCTAACGCGGCTTAATATATACTTCGTAGAACTCGTTATAAAGCGAAAAACCTTTACGCAGTGTTGTTATAATATATTATCAGCCTTTTTTTGTTTCTAACTCTAAAAAATATTTTCTGAATTTATTTTGTTTGGAATCTTTAGTTTAGACTCCATTCAGATGGTTCAAATTTTTGATGTTTTAGAAATAACATGTTTTTATTCACGTGTGAATCTTTGGAACCAAACCTCAATCACAATTATTATTTACTTATCTATAAGAAACTATAGTTATCTTATAATTTTCGAGTATTATAGCGGATGTAGGTATATATTTCAGTATAATCTTGTCATTACATGAAATATAATTCAGGTCGTAGGTGCTCGGCCTTCGCAGTCGTTAAAAGTTATATTCAATTTCACCGCACACTTCACAAATTAATACCAACAGGAAAGCTATTTCGCTTTATATCAGCAATCAAAGTGTATTGTCTAGCATCTGGAGCGGCACAGGGGGACACCCCGCCCGCGCCCGGGCTGCTTAAACCGACGCCGGTTCATTACCTGTCACTGATTCCAAGGGAGGAAGACACTCAACCTCACATTATGTTTGTAGATTCTAGCACTTCAAAGTGGAGGCACAGTTTATTGACGCAGTGATCAAGTAAAGTGAGTGCCACAGCAGCGCCGCCGGCAAAGCGAGTAAGTCAAAGCGCTCTCGCTCGGCACGCTGACGTCACAGCGGCAGGTCTCGCACAACAGACACTATTATATTCTTTCTCCATTCAGCCGGATCGGGCGCACTCCACGAGTAATTAATTGCACTCCAAGTAACGCGGGGGCGGATCACTCCGAATAATGACGATGATGCTTAAAAGCGCCTTTATTGTTTTTTCTTGTTGTCAGTATCTTGGGTGACAACAAACAAAAAACAATGTTCATATATCATACCCCAATCATATCGAATATGCCAGCGAGATAAAACAATACAATTTTCATTGGGACGGTGATAGTCAGCGTCAAAGTCTCGCTACTATTTTTATTTTAGATTCAGAATGACGTATTTTTGCTGGCAATGTTTGGACCAACAGGTGCATTTTTTGTGTTTTATTATATTCTTATCAATTACAGATCTCATATACATCACCTTCACACGTTAGCAGTATACCTCGTGTGTACGGTACGTCGTTACATTTGTCTTGTAGTACAGATGTACGCGGCGCCGCGGCTGTCACGCAATAACTCCGGAATGATGATAGCACCGAATACCGCGCGTAATGAACCCGCGCGCGTCACGCGCACCACTCACACTTTACTGTCTATTACCCAAGTCACCTGAAGGGAACGACCTCTAATGTTACACAAGGTAGGTATTGTTGCTCCCTATATTTATGTCTTTTCTGTTAAGATTAGAGACTGATCTTTTACCGGATCTCCGTTTAACTAGACAAGGAATGTGAATCTAAGAAAAATAAAAATATTTTTGAGAATACAATAGTGTAAGTTAATATTACAGCTCTAATTGAGGCATTTTAACGTAAATTTTCTGCTTTCCAAAAAATAATAAAATATTCAGGTTTGGTTTGACATGGAGTTTTGTCAACTTGTGCTTGTGCTGTATTTGCTGTTCACATTCTACAACTATCTCAGTGCCTAATTCCACTCACATCCTTTCAGTTATTCTGGCGTTATTAGTATATAAACATTCATTCAACCATGCGTCCATTGGAACTTTAACACGATTTGACTATTGTTAACAGACAATGACAGCGTGCTGCTGAAGGGTAGGCAAAAAATGCGTGCTGCCAATGGGCCTTAACTCATATTTCGACTTTAAAAAAAGAACTTCTTAGTAATAGTAGCCTCATTTGAATAACATGTTTTATTTTTAATTTCGAATACTTATTAAATTTGTTATATGAAGCTGAATTCACATTAAGCAAGAACATCCCTTTTAAGCCTGTGTATAATAATATACGTGAACCTTTTGGCAGGTATTTGATAAGTTATAGCTGTTAAAATATAAAGTTTATTAGTAGCGCCGCCGCCGGTTAATCGAGTTGAGTTTAGTCCGGAACTTGTTTAGTTCCCAGTTAGGGACAAGTCTGAGACGCGCGGTGCGGACCCTGTACACAAGCGTGCGTGGCCGCATGGTCAGCCGGTCAGATCCACACTCCACATTTTACATCATCTAACTTCAGCTACCAAGACCTGGGCTGTCCATGACAAATGTCTGATGTGGTTTTGTAATGAACTTCTATTAGAATTAATTGCAGTTTAAATAGTTAAAGTAAGATTGCTATCCTAGGGCATAATACTTAAAGTCGTGTATTTCTGATAAGAACGTAAGGACAAAGTTCCGGCGTGTATTGTGTGCGCTCCCTAAGCTCAGTCGTGCCAACCCGTGAGGGGGGGGGGGTTGCGTAGGTCGCGTTCTTTTTAATACGAGTTACAGTTGTTTGTCTTTAAGTATACCGAGTTAGGAAACTATCGGAACTTGTTTACAGGTGACCCTATGTGTTGACACAGCCGCGGAAGATACACCGAACACTCACTCCATTCCACTAACTATAAACTTTCCAAATCCAATTAATTTGAGATTTACCTGCGAAGTAAACTAAGTTGGAAAACATATTCAAACAAGGTACATACAAGGCTGTTTGTAATTTAATAATTTATACTCCATATGTTTACCATTGCCCTTTTCGAATAAAATTACATGACAAATCGAATATTCCACAAAACGAACACATTTGAACATTTGTAACTGACTACCATTTCACGCTTATAATATAACTAGACTCTTCAAACAATATTAAAGGACACAGATAAGGAACGAGCTCCGCTCTCCACAATCGCTCACGTGCGGGTGCGCGCAGGTGCGGGGTAGCGAATACATATTCCTATTTGTAAATTACTAACATTACGAACAATAATTAATAGTGTGCATGTAATAGATACCATGAAAGAGACGCTACACCAGGCTGGATTCGAACCTGCACGTAAGTTTCGTTACAGTATTGTGCAGCAGAGTGCAGTACGAGCAGTTGGCAGCCAGTCGCGCACTTAGCATGCGTTGTATCGGGCTCGTTTTATTGCCGGCAGCCCATTACAAGGACCGTTTGCCTACTTACACGCCGCGCTTAATGCCCGACACGGCCCCAATGCTCACTTCATATGCCTTTAAATTTATTTATTGCTCTGTGAACGAAAACTTGAAATACGAATGGAATTGCGGTTGTAGGCTACTTTTCCTGCTACTTTTGATAAAATTTTGATAAGAATGCTCCCGACTAATATATTATTAACACAAGAAAACTAAATACCACGGTTCTTCTATACAAGAGCCACGATGCACACGCTAGCCATACTACATACCTTCAGACACTTAAAAAGATAAACTTATGACAACGTTTCAAAATCTGACCAGAAAGTAAAAAAAAAAATTGGATAGCCTCGGTGAGGTAAACGTGGTGCGCGAGTCTTGTGTGGATACATTCGATATAGACACGATCAGTTACGCCTGGCTCAAAATCGTGAAAAATTCTGAATTTCATTCATACTCTTTGTACGTTGCGTTAGACATTATTAATTATTAAGAGTTATTTTAACTTTGTGAAAGCTTTGTAAAATAAAGGTGGGGAAGAATTTGCTCTTCAGTTCGTATTTTTAATATTTTCAAAGAATAAAAAAGTACGAAATATTCAGTGAACTTAGTAAAGCTTAAAAAACAGGTAAAGAGCGGTATCATGTGTATCACAAACAGGTTCGCAAGGCGGCGGGACAAAGAGCGCGGCGGCGGGACCGGCGGGCGAGGAGGGGGCCAGGGGGGGGGGGTCAGGGAAGGGGAAGGCTCCCGTGATGTATTAATTAAATACACTGAGAACAAACTAATATCGATTTTATTTCATCTGTAATGCTGGCCGCTGTGTTAGAGCGCCAAGCGCCACGCCATCGCGCTTCACAACACTGGGCGCTCATGTCGTATCGTGTTTTCCGGGCACAAATTAGTATGAATTTATTGTTTTTGGTAGGTAAGCTTATCATATTTTTACAGTAATAATGCTAAAAACTCAAGTGGAAAAAACACTGAAGATCTAAGAAAACAATTATATTTAAGCGACTGTGCGCACCTGTTAGCACTTACGGCACGAACTATTCACGTTCACTAACACCGCGCGGAGAACGCTCACAACACAACGCGATAACAATTATGCATTCAATTCCTTAAACTGTACTTTATGTTAAAACAATTTGTGCCAGGTGGGCTAATTAGAAACTTCTATTTGTGCTCATTAATTTAATGGCACTAAGATTAATTACTCTAGGATGGTCCTCTCGCAGCATTACTGTTTTATTGTACGAAATTGTTAATAATGTATTCACAATATCATTAAAATGAAATTCGTGAAACCCGAAAATAATTTAACAAATATTTAAAGACGCATAGAGACAGTAAAATAATCCAACAACAGTGTTCGATTTGCTCGCCCGCCCCCGGCTCATGGTTAAGGACTCCGGTTGGGTCCGAAACTAGTCGGGCAATCTAAATATATTTGCAGGAGTAAGCGGTTCTTAAATGAATAAATATACATCCACCTCAAAAATAAATCCAACAATACGTTCATTCGTAAATTGTTATAAATTTGCTTTTATTATGAGTTCAGCCAGCTTGTTGTCAACTCTGTAAACTGATATTCTTGTGTCACTGACATCTTTGACACAATGCACATAGTACAGATACAATACAACTGTCCGTAAAATTAAAACAATTTATTAAATAAAACGTCAATGGCAGGCCGCGGCAAAATGTAGGCACGGCCGTATATCACGAGGTATTCCATTTCAATAATTAAACGTGTTTATGTGAGCGTCCCGCTGCATGCAGGTACAGCGAGGAGAGCGGTGTTAGGCGGCTGTTAACAATACTCCTGCCGCCGGAGGGCGACACTCCAAAGGTGACGCTTTTCCGAGCAATTAGCTAATGGCGAGCTGACGACGTCACACAGCGCGCGGACAGCGACGCGGGCTGCGGCCTCCAGTGTCGGCACTATCACTCCGCTACTGCTACCAAACTCACTGGTGTCATTTAAACATGTGTCACCTCTTGCGTATATTTCCATACTTTACACAGAACCGTGGCTTTCAATTAAGATTATAAAATGTCTACTCTAAAAAACTCTTCCACCATATCGTAAGATCCCTGAACAAACTGAAGTGTGATATAAAAAAAATGTTATCTGATGTGAAATAGAAATAAATGAGCTCTGTTGAGGCGGAACAGTCTACTGACCGGGGATGTGTGGCGGCCCATGGACGCTGTGGAGCCACAAATATGTATACCCATTGTGACTGAGTGACTCTCATGTGTGTGTGTTTTAACTGAGCTTGGTCTGGTGAGGGATCCTGTGGGCAGAATTTCTATACCATCATTTTTAGTAACTGTATATTTAAACAATTTTTATGAAACAATAATAGCAGAATAGAATTGTTTAGTAAGTTTACTAGCTCTCTGCTTTCATGGCACAGGTCCATACAATATCATATTATGATTAAGAAAGTCTGATCTTAATAACAGGTCCGCTGCGAGCGCGGCGCGCGGCGCGGGTGCGTGCGCCGCGCTGCGCTCCGATGTAATCACTTAAGACACGATCTTTGTGATGCCACAGCTGCGAACAGAGTACTTTTCTAAAAGTCTGGCTGACAGTTGTTACATAAAAATTCTATAGGCGGCTCACCAGCCACCAATGTGTTGCAGGATTTTGATAGTAACTGTCGCGAGAATGATTCATTATCAAATGATGTAACGGTTTACTTACGCGTATTTATCGCGGTAGCCCGACTAGTTTCGGACCCAACCGGTGTCCATAATCATGAGCAGACGCGGCGGGATCGCGAGTCGAACTGAACTCGAAACTAGTCGGGCTACCCCGATAAATACGCGTGAGTAAACCGTTACATCATTTAATAGTGTTGCAGGATACTCTGCATTCAATTTCGACATCGTAGAATATCGACAAGCGATTACTAGATTATACCGCTGTGCGAGTCATAAACAACAGCGACACAACCTTTATTTCTATTGCATAATCATTTGTTCAATGTTATACGAAGTATTGTTAGACATGTGTCAATAAGGTATTCAATAAATAATAAATGCGGACAACATCACATACATTGTTCTGAACCCAAAGTAAGTTGCTAAAGCCCTTGTCTTATGGAATTCAGATACAACGAAGGTATCACAAACACCCACACCCGAGAAAATGTAAAATTGTGAATTTTTACAATGACCCGACCGGGGATCGAACCCGGGACCTCAGAGCTAGCGACACCTTGAAACCGGTGCTCACGCCACTCGACCACGGAGGTCGTCAATACACGGTTCATGGCATCAACTTCTTTACAGTACATCTTAGACAACTAACAAGAGATCATCATGAATCTATTTTGTTAGGACCATTCATCAGAATATAATACACGATTAAAATCGCAGTTGATTGGAATGAATTTCAATGACATGAACGACGAGCGGCTTATAATACTAGTTTTGTCGAAACTTGTTAGATTGTATTGTGTCCCGCTATCGCTTGCAACTGGCACGGAGCCTGCATGAGATAGAGGCCGGTCCATAGAGTTGCCAAACACGATAAGTAATTTTGAAACTGCTTCGTATACATATTGCATAACAGCATCCCGCAGCAGCACACCGCGCCCGCCCCGGGTAACGTGCGCTCACACGGCGCACGCTTCAATGAGTTTAGTGATTACTGCGCGACTGCACCAGGTGCGATTCAAACATTTACAAATTACACTTATCTCTACTGAAAGGTTATAAAAACCAAACACAGCAATTTTTCCAAATTATAAAAGAAGCTTTAAACCGGTTTTGTTGAGTTGCCACCCCAGGAGAAAAGGTCTTCTCGAAAAGGGTCAAAACATTTTTTGCGAAGTAACAAATAAACTATTAACAGAGTAAAAACCACATTTAGTGTCCTTTATTAATTTGCACCGTTCATCTTCAAATAAAAAATAAGAAAGTTTCAATAATAAATAAATAATAATAAATAAATGCGGACAACATCACATACATTGTTCTGAACCCAAAGTAAGTTGCTGCAAGCACTTGTGTTATGGAATTCAGATACAACGAAGGTACCACAAACACCCAGACCCGAGACAATGTAGAAATGTGAATTTTTACATTGACCCGACCGGGGATCGAACCCGGGACCTCAGAGCTCGCGACACCTTGAAACCGGTGCGTACGCCACTCGACCATGGAGGTCGTCAAAATTATAGGACAACCTAAAACTCGGGTAACATAAAATTATCTGTTTGGAATAAAGATATGCCTAAGATAATTATTTCTTCAATGATCTTTTTACTCGTTTGCAAAACTGGAATCGTCATTTGAATAAGAAACACTTGGCATTCGTCAATATTGCTACAGGCCGCTACGGAGCTACGGATGTGTGGAGCTACGATACTACGAAGTTTAGTGTAGATCCATACTATGAGTTACAGAGCTTCTGTGTATTGGCAAGATAAACACTTCTAGTTTCAATATAGACAAGCTTATATCGTACACAAATATTTCGTCGAAGTAGTAGCTGCAGTTCTTCCAGATAAATCAGCGTTCCATATATTTGTTTTTGTAGGCAAGAGGCACATAATTTTATTTGTAGTTGCTTAATCATTGTAAGATTAATTATCGTTAGTAAAACTGGATTCGAAACACAAGAGTCTGACATCATTAATCCGCAGTGAGCTAGCGTGGTGATCGATGTTCACACCTGCTGAACGGTGAGACATTTATTGTTGTAACTAATAGATTCGTTAGGTATATTTAAATGTCGCGTAGAAAATGTATAAAAAAAGATCGCGAGCCAGACACGATTGCTTGCTTTAGCCGAACAATTTAATTACTGAATCCCGAGAGGTACGATACGATACGTATCAGGGCCAATTAACGCGTTGTCATCCGGCGGGATTGCAGCGCAGGCGGTGTGTGCAGGCCGTGCGTCGTGCCGGCCGGTCAGGTCACCTCGCGTCGCCGGCTCGCTCTGTCTCGGTCCGTCCGAGCCCGGCTCAGCCCGGCTCGAGCTCGGAAGCGCTAGCGGCCGCTCTCGAGAGGACCGTACCAATAATTGCCGACGTAACGGAATTGTTCCGTTGACGTAAATTGGTAATAAAAATTGTTTGCTCTGTAACATATAAATTTCTTTGAATGTCGGGCGGGTTGGACCTGCCATTTTACCAAAGAATCCAAATGTTTTCTAAAATAATAATTATGCGACATATTGAAGTGTAATAGACTCATGGACATCAGTGTTTGTATCGCGTAGAATTAAGTTATTATTATTTCTGTGTAAATATTATGTATCTATTTTGCTGCTAGTATTGGAACTCGAGACGAAAGCCTTCACAAAATTGATATCATGATCTAAAAATTTTTACTTGGTCAGTGTAAACCACCGCGTTCTTTAAAATCTTCATTAACTTTGTTGAGTCAATACCATAGCTTCACAACGTCGTTGTGAAGCTGATAATAATTATGTACCGTCTAAACGCTCACAAAGAAACATCGTTTTATTTTGCTCCGTATACTTTTTTTCAAAACCTAAGTAAAAAGTGATTATCCATCAATTTAAGTACTGTCATAGTGTTGCTAGTGATTTAATCTTTACAACAGTGAAAACCGGACTCAATTTCAATAACGCATTAAGAAGATATAAACAAAAACATTTTAAAAATCTTCACTAACCGTCACGGACATGACCTTTTTTTTTTTTTTTTTTTTTCGGGGGGAAATCCTCATGGACTTCCTCCGCCCGGGGAGAGGCGGAGGGGTGTGCCGGACTCTTACCGGCTAAAACCCCCCGGTGTCTCCTCGCACGTGGGCACGCGGGGCCGCGGGAGTCCAAATTCTTCCGCAGCCCCGCACTAGTGCTGGCCCGGTCAGTCCAGGCCTCGCCTCGTGCACGGGGTAGTGAGGTGTTTGCCTACCCCGTGCACCGCCTCAGAGGCGCGCGCCGACACTCGCTCGCGCCTCCGCCTCGGGTCCATGGAATAGGGGGCGGGGGGCTTCCCCAAGTCCCGCGCCCCTGAACCCATTCATGGGGGCTGGAAGAGGGCGTTGTCCGCCCTCCTCCTGCGCCCGGTGCGCTTTCTGCGGCCGGGGAAGGGAGTCGAGATCTCCCTCTCCCGCTCCGCAGCTTCCTTCTGCGACATCACGTCCTCGCAGAAGGACACCACCGCGTCCCACGACTCTGCGCTACCGACCATCTTCCGCACTACGGCCGGCAGCGACAGATCGCCTCCTACTTCATTTGTGAGGACACGGCGCTGCTCTTCCCAAGCCACACACTCGGCGAGAGTGTGTTGCGCCGTGTCCTCCCCGCAATGGACGCAGTGGTGGCACCGAGCGTCCGGCTCCCTGTTTATGCGACACAGGTACTTGCCGAAGCAGCCGTGCCCCGACAGCACCTGCGTCACCCTGAACGACAGGGAGCCGTGCCTTCTCCCGAGCCAGTCGTCGAGCACTGGCCGGATCGCCTCGACGGTCACGGACATGACCTACCTCAACTCGTGGCTCGCTCGATACTCCCCGCGCGCCCGCACCGCTCGCCCTCCGTCGCCGGGACTGCAGTTGCAAGACCGCATATGACTCACCAGAGGTGCAACGTCGGCGTTTAATCATCTGTCGCTTGTTTACAACTTGTAAATCTTACGGAACTCTTTTTATAATGCCGCGCGTTCAGCGTTCTCCACCGGCTGCTGTGCTGCCGTCCGCACCTCAAGATTTGCCAGAGTCTTCGAAACCAATTACGGACGAACCGAACGTATCAGTGAGGTCAAAGCGGCCACGATTAGAGGATTCCTTTCTTAACAGCGAATTACTGGAGAATTCATTAGCGAGCGATAATGAAGAAGAAAGCACTCCTATTTTAAAAGCAAGTATAATATCTGCGCTTCGTAAACAAATTGAGTCGACAATAGCTAATCAATTGCAAGCATCTTTAAAATTATACTTCGAAAATCAGTTTTTGGAATTAAAAAACGCACTGGAAGAGTTACAGAAGTCGGTAAAATTTATAAGTAATGATTATGATGACATCAAGGTCGAAATGAGTAAGACTAACGAATCCTTAATCCAACTCAAGAAGGAAAACGATTTACTTAAAACTAGCGTTAGTGATTTGTCAACGAGAGTTAACCTACTGGAGCAGTATTCGAGACAAGATAACCTGGAAATTAGTGGAGTCCCGGAGAAACAA
This sequence comes from Trichoplusia ni, assembly GCF_003590095.1. Classification (NCBI taxonomy): domain Eukaryota; kingdom Metazoa; phylum Arthropoda; class Insecta; order Lepidoptera; family Noctuidae; genus Trichoplusia; species Trichoplusia ni. The sequence goes on from NC_039493.1 coordinate 4,760,537, forward strand.
GCCGAGAATCTTACGAGTATGGTGCTGCAATTAGGAAAAACTGTTTCTTGTAAAATTGAAACCACTGACTTTCTTACCGCGACCCGCGTTAAAAAACTTTCTGCACAGAACAACCAGCCACGATCTGTAATTGTTAAAGTAAGAACTACTAGGATACGCGACGAAATATTAGCGTCCGTAACCAAATTTAATCGAACTCATGCAACGGAAAAACTCAATTCCAGCCATCTGGGTTATGGAGGTTCGAAGCAACCGGTCTTCGTTTCCGAACACCTGTCGCCCTTAAATAAGCTATTCACGCTGAAACGAGGAAAACAGCTCGCGCAAAGGGCTATAAATATGTTTGGGTTCGAGATGGTAGAATATTGTTGCGGAAAGATGATGGATCACGTGCCATTCATGTTAAAAGCCTGCAGGCCCTTTCCTTGCTATAGATGAACTTACCACCTGCACAATAAGCGTGTACAAAATTTTAAAATTCACCATTTACTACCAAAATATCCGAGGAATGAGAACTAAACTAAAAGAAATAAATTCTGAGGTTAACATCAACCATTATGACATCATAATAGTTACTGAAACCTGGTTAAATGACAACATCAATGATGGTGAAGTTTACAACGCACAATACAATATCTACCGCAGGGATCGAGCTTCCAGTGCATTGTCGGGGAAGGACGGAGGTGGTGTGCTTGTAGCTGTTTCTAAGGCTTATGATTCCGTTCGCGCGATTATGTGGGAAACGGCTGCTGAGGACCTTTGGGTGCGACTCACGATTGACAATGGCCGAAAACTCAACATCTGCGCAGTATACTTACCACCACCCTTGAAGCAGCAGCAGTTAGATGCATTTTTAAACGCAGTTACTTGTGTCAGCGATAGCACCGCCGAAGATACAATAGCAATCGGTTACTTCAACCTAGGCTTCATCGAATGGAGTCTAGACGATCAAACCGTAAGTGCCACTAACGCAATACCTACTAATTACAACAGTAATTTGGGTTTCTCTCTTGTGGATTTTATGTCGACGAACAGTTTTAGTCAATACAATTTCGTCGCAAACGGCAATAGTAAACTCTTGGACCTAGTTTTCTCAAGTCTAAAAAATGTCGTAGTTGAAAAATCTATTTCACCTATCTGTAAACTGGACAGTCATCACCCAGCACTAATTATAAACCTCGATTTTAAAGTGCATGTTCCATTGAAGCCTAAACAATCAAATATGTATAATTTCAAGTCAGCTGATTACAAGTTAATTAATTCCAAATTAAGCAGTATAGACTGGAAACAGTGCCTCAACAAATGCTCCGAAGTCGACTTGATGACTGACGTGTTTTACGAATCCCTTTGGAAGATCATAAAAGAACATGTTCCTAAGCGAAAACGCGTAAACCATAAATATCCTCCTTGGTACTCGAGGGCCTTGGTTGGTGTTCTAAAAGATAAGGAAAAGTTAAGGGTTCGATTCAAGAGGCACGGCAACCCCCGAGATGAGATGGAGTATAGATTAATTGATAAAAGGGCGCGAGTACTTATCAAAAACTGCTACAGGATATATGTTCAATCAACGGAGAACAGTATTCGTTCCAATCCTAAAAAGTTCTGGTCATTCATTAAAACAAAAAATTCAAGACACAACGCCATACCGTCCGAAATAAAAATGAATGACATTGTTGCGTCATCGGGGGATGCTATTTGTAATATTTTTGCTTCTCAATTCTCTTCTGTATTCTGTGGGAGTACGGATCCGTGCTTACTAAATGATACGGTACATCCCATGCTTCCACAAAATACACTAAGCAAAATTGCCTTTACCGAACGCGAAGTACTCAAAGCCATCAACAAAATTGATGCAGCGAAGGGTGCTGGGCCAGACGGAATACCACTACTTTTCATAAAGAAATGTGCTAGACATCTTACCTTGCCACTAACACTGATTTTTAACAAGTCGCTTGCAAGTTCACTATTTCCGACTGTTTGGAAAAGAGCTAACGTCGTACCAATATTCAAGAAAGGTGATTGTACTGATGCAAAAAACTACCGACCAATCTCCTTGCTTTCCATATTTTCGAAAATATTTGAATCCTTAATATGTCCAATTCTGACATCCCATGTAAAACCACAGTTATCTTCTAGTCAGCACGGTTTCTGCTCCGGCAAGTCTACGGAGACGAATCTAATATCATATGTTGATGATCTATGTAAGTCTGTTGACTCTGGTCAACAAATTGACGCTCTCTACGCTGACTTCAGCAGCGCTTTTGATAAAGTAGACCATCAAATTTTACTGATGAAACTACAATGTCACGGGATACATGGAGAACTACTAAAATGGTTTGAGTCATACCTCCATCAGCGAACACAGCAAGTTGTTGTAAACGGTTATCACTCATTTGAATATTACGCGACATCAGGAGTACCGCAAGGCTCTCATACCGGTCCTATTCTTTTTATAACATTTGTTAACGATATCGTACAATGTTTCAGGCACAGTCATTGCTCTCTTTTTGCTGACGATCTTAAGATCTACCGTCAGGTGAACATCCAAGAAGATGTGGTCTTACTTCAGTCAGACCTTGACGCTTTGCAAAATTGGTGTGACAGAAATAAAATGGCTTTAAGTGTTTCAAAATGTTATCACATTACATTCACACGTAAAAAGCGACCCATACCTTCCACATATTCCCTAAATGGAACATTAATAGATCAGGTTAAAAACATTCGTGACTTGGGCATAGTTATAAGTAGTGATTTGTCATTTACCGAACACATAAACATGGTAATAAAAAAAGCCAACAAGATGGTGGGATTTATTAGCAGAATGACCAAAGACTTCAGAAATACTCAGACGATAAAAATACTCTATAACTCGTTGGTACGAAGTCATCTTGAATACGCTTCTGCCGTTTGGAACCCCGTTTATGATGTCCATATCAACCGCATTGAGCGAGTTCAGAAAAAAATCACCAGACTTTTAAGGTACAAAGATCATCAATGCCCTTACAGAGCAGACTACGCTCAACGTCTTAGTTACTTCCATCTATCTTCCTTAAAACAACGTAGAGTACTTATTGACCTCTGTACCCTTTATAAGATAGTTAACGGTTTGGTATCAGCTCCCGATCTCCTTAGTAGAGTGCTATTGGAAGTACCACGTCAAAGTTATGTTAGGGCAGTAAAGCTAAACAGAACGTTCGTTGTTATACCATCTCGAACGAATCTCGGCCAGCACGCTCCTCTCAACAGGATGGTATCAGCATATAATAAAATCTGTGCCCAAAACAGAGATATCGACATATTCTTCGATAGGGTAACAACCTTTAAAGCAAAAGTACTTGAACTTTGATCAGCTGACTATGACTATATCTATCTTATGTTAAAACGTAAAATTTTCAAGAAATTTCAAAAATTCCAAAATTGTGACTCTCATTATTTATTTTTCAAACTTATTTAATCTAATATTTTTTTTAAAATTTTTGTGTGATAATTTTTTTTTCATTTAATTTAATATATTTACTGTATAATAATAATGTATTCATCAAAATTAAAATTAATCTTCATCAATGTTATTTAATGTATATTATATAAAAATAATATTGTAATAAAAATGTGAACTATTATATGAATGGTGTGTACACCTGTAAGTGACATATTTACACTGCAGGGAGAAAAATATAATAATTGTATACATAATATTTGTAAATATGTTGTTGGTGTGCCTTTAATTAATAAATAAATAAATAAATAATTCGGTGCAGCAGCAGAGCGTGGCAGTGCTCAGCACGAGTGTGGACGAACCGGGCCGGTTTGAGTGCGGCGACGGCGCTCTGCCGGGGAACGACACAAAAACCGCTTGTGGTCTAGATTGACGACTCTTGTGATATAATGCAATCGGATTTTTCATCTCCTTGCTTACTCATTATTTTACACAAGGCAGAGCATCCTGTGCTGTTCGAAACAACATTTTATTGCGTCGGATTTGTCATATTTCTCAGATAAGTATTTTCTTTATTACTCACCACGGCACGCTATTGTATTCGTAATGTACATTGATTATTTGACTATAGTCAGATGGAGCGGACATACGGCAGGTACTGAGTGGTCATTCTTTATTCAATGCTAATGTCTTGTTGAATAATTGAGGTGGGGTCGCGGACGGACCCTGATCCGCTGATCACTCACCAATTATGTCCTCTCGGCCTACTTCCATATTTGTACAGCAGTGCGTCGCGTCGCTGTCATTCTTGTTGTGCGTTATATTGGGACTCGGAGTAAAACCAGTATATCTGTAGTTATATTTTTAACAGAATTATTTCTGCCCATTTAACATTTGCCATAAAGCTGCTCTAAGCACTAATTACGTCGCACTATTTCAAACAAAATGCGCTATAAATCGGTCACTTTGACTTTACGAGTGCGGGAGATTAAACGTTATGTTACACATTGTTCTGTGATACACCCGCATCTCGCAGTGCTCTACAGATACAGATGAACTATATGATGACATTCTCTGACCGTTCATGTTCATGTGAGTAAAATAAAGAACGTTGGCATTTATTTCAAAGTTACTTAACCTGCTCTCGAGTAGGTAAATACCAAAATGTTTTTATTTATGAAAAAAAAATGCAAGTTTCTTGAGACCTTGGCTGACATGCACTTGACTTAACTTACTGTAAAAGTAATATCATTACCGCTGATAGAAGGCAGCTGGGGCGCGGCGCTGTGTAATCATTACTTCATTATTATGTGCTAGCTGATAGCCTGGTCGCTAAATAACTTGGAGATCTATTATAAGATGGCACATCTGGATCTGAATTTAAAAAAACACTGTTTACCATTATCTCAAAATCAAAATCAAAAAGTTTTTGTTTCAAATAGGCCGTTTCTCAGGCACTTTTAAAACGTTACATTTCTGACTCTTGTTGCACGGTTCTAAATTGTCATTCTTATGGAGGAGAACCGACAAGAAACTCCATAAGTTACTCTTTTCAAAATAAAATATTACAGCGACATTTTACATTATAATTAATGTCTGCAAAAACAGCGTAAATTATATAGCAAAACAATAGAAACTTTTCATGAAAATTCAGAAAATTGATTTGATGTAAGGATCGAGTCTCCCTTGCAGTGTCCAGCGGCATCGTAACCAGTGTGACGTAAGAGCGATGTGGCTGTCTCGTGAAGTCGGCGTGCCCCGCCCCCGGCCGCCTCGGCCGTCCAGCTGCCGGGCCGTCCGGCTGCCGCCGCACGGCCGCACTAACCATGACGGATGGGAGCGCTCCGGATCGCACGCGATGCCGTAAATTGCTGGCTTGCGTAATTTTGGCACGAACCCGTAATGAAGAATTACTGACACTCATAGAAATTAAGTAGGAAAAACTGCCGCACGCAATAATTACACGAGGTCCAGCCATATTCGCTCACAATGGAAACAAAAACGAACCTACTTCAAATAAGAACACTGTTTCTTCTTAAACGCTGCCTAGTTCATTCCCAATGAACCATAGCACTTACTTTTAAAGTGGCCAAATACGTAAAGTTTTAAATGATTTCTCAAAAATCATTAAGAGCAAAACCACACAATGTCTATTTTCGTATGCCTACCAACAAAAAAGTTAAAAGTATTATTATGAGCAAGCGCTGCTCGTATATTCCAGTGCAAGTTTTAATCGCCATCTAAATGGCGGCCAGATAACACGCGAGCGCGTACCCGCGAGCCGCGACCTGTGTGTGCTCCATAATGCAAATCTAGCCTCAGATAGTTCCCAGGTTTAGGTGTTACTTTTTATTCCTATAGACAACCATGTTTTATTGTTCTCTCTTCTCACGACGGTGCATGATCATCGTTTTAACATACGCAACTTGGCACGTGTTCCAAAGAGCTTACGTTTCATACGTAATTAACAGGTTGTAACTTGTACTTGTATGTACAAATATGTTCTTCTTCAGTATCTTCACGACGGAATCTCACCGATTATTAAATAAATACCAATAAAACACTAAAACTTAGTTAATGCAATGTTCACTATCATTATGAAGGTATTGAGAGAAGTCTACAGCCACCGCCTCCCGCTGCTCCCCCCCCCCCCCGTCGCCCGACTCGTGCTCCGTTAACCGTGAAGAACCTCAAAGGATCACTGGGTCTAAAGATATATCTCCTTGTGCTAAACAAGCACCGACACACACATGCAGTCGCGCACACACAAGCACTACATAACGTACAGTTCCTTACGCCGTGAGAGTTGTCGGCGCTCGCTAATTCAGCTTGATCCTATCACATCACCAACGAACAAAAACAATGTCTGCGGGAGCCGCGCACTGCGCGCTTATCCTTAGTCCGGCTTTGTGACGTTGCAGAGGTATACAAGCGTCTAGTACTTTTATCTTGCTGTTATGAACTATTTGCTCTGACTCGACGTACTATGCGGTGTTACTGTGCAACACTTGTAAAGTCCTAGATATTGGTATGAATGTGTAGTTTATTGTAAATGTTTTAACCATAATGCGGTTGACAGCAGTTTTATGTGCATTTACGATATAAAACCTTATAAGAATAGAGAAAATTTCTAACAAAACAAATTAAAATTCAAAAACACTATGTTATAATATTATGCCACCATTAACATTAATAGGAATTAAAAGTGTGTTCTTTAACACGATGTTTAAATAGACCGACTCATTGGGAGTCACGAATCCGTCAACGGAGAAGGAGACAGAATAGAAGTCAGTGGAGTGGGGTTCAATTTTGAGATTGGATTTAAGATGTGATCTGCAAAGGGCGTCAGGAGGGCAGATATAGGAAAAGCGATCACGCAAGTGGGCAGGATATAGTGGATTGTGAAGATCATTATATAGGAGACATAGGATACGAGTGTTCCTGCGAAGGTGCATCGGGAGCCACTTGAGTTCTTTTATAGGATTTAGAAGAATTAAATACGAGTATCAATCATCATTCTGGCAAACAGAATATTTTCCCATAGGTATTGGTCGCAGCGACGTGAGTGCAGCTCGGCAGGACGGCCGGTGCGGCGGCGGGAGGCTGGACCGACACTCTGCGCGTGACAGTCGATGGATGTGGGTTGATTAGGCTTTACCTAAGCACGAGCGTGTGTGCGAGCCCCGTATTTACTTGCCTGTATCGCTTAGAATTGGATCTGTCAAAGGGTGCGGAAACCCAATCAGATCCGTGCGGCCGCTGTGATCCTACACAATTATTTACGACCGGACCTACAAGTACTGAAATAGCCTACAGAAACAGTTTTGTATTGGTCGTTCTCCAACCTTCCTGGAACTAATTAAGTTCTCTGCACAAACCCACGTACCTCACGTACCTATTATTTAAACACATCTTGTCCTGTTCTGTTTTTTCATAATTATTTTCATAAACGGTTTCTAATCGTGAAAGTTTTGATTCAGCTATGTAGTTATTCTTATTTCATATCTTGTAGTCAATAACTGTCTCATTATCACTGTTCTTTCAAAAAACTCGAAGAGCGGCATTAATACGCGGCGAGATACACGAGTCCCGTAGTACGACATGTACTACGGTAGCGCGTTGCGTGTCGATGTCGGCCTGAAATCAACTAGAAGTTCCTAACGGTCAATGATGCTCGAATACGTCTAAGGGTGTGACATTCTTCGGTAGGAATTCTAACCGAATACGGATTTAACAAGAAATGCACCTCCATATAGTAATCGATCCCCAATGAAGCCATCGTTTATATCTGAAATCTGAAGACCGAGTACGAAAAAGATACTATGAAAAAAAAGAAGTATGAATAATAATGAACGAAAAGGTTTGTAAACTTCTTGTATCCCATCTTTGTTGTTATTAAGCGAATATAATGCTGACCGCATTTCACTTGAAACCATGACAACTTTTGAGCAGTTTAAATTGTAGGTAAGTAAGCATAAAGTTGGAATTGGTTATTGGTATTAACTTACACTTCCAATAATGAATCGAAATGAAAACACAAGAACTGCCTTGCCGGAATCACTAACGAATTGAGAAGAGAAGCCTCATTGGAACGCTCGATTCAATTACGTTACTACTAAATTACTTTGAAAGGGACTTAAGAAGCTTTTAAACAGAATCGAAAATATACGGTTCTGTTTTTGCATGAAAGTTCTGTCCATATAACAACTTTAAAAATTCCGAATGCTCCGCACACGGTGAAAACTGAGACTTTTAGGTGATTCTCCGCTGTCCGACCGTCTTTCCGTCTATCCATCCCCACGGTTGGTATGGATTTTTTTACGGCATCATCTTTGTCACGAGTCTGAATCACACTTTTCCGGGTTGACTTGGTAATAAACCGTGTTGTGCTTGACATCTTGCCATTGCTACCCTGAACAGAAATATGACTTTAAATCTGTCTTATTAGTTGACCGAATCACTTCCATGAATGGTTTGTTAGATTTCATTTAAATAAATAACAGCCAGACTTCGATTACATAACATAAACATGTTTTTTGCTTTCTATTGAAATTGAAATGTAAAATATTTTCCGGATACCACAGGTCCCAGCATTTCTGATTTCACTTCACATTTGACTCTGAATGTGATCTGAAAGGTTTTACCTGAGAGAGAAATTCGTTTCCAGAAAACATTCTCGTGTATTGAATGCGACGTTTTTCCGGCCGGGCTTCAGATCAAAGGTTTAAGTAACCTATATAATATTCAACCATCATTGTAAAGCTACATACCCTGCACAATGAATAGGCTCACACTGAGATAAGACGCGTGACCCGCCTGAGTGCTGTGAGCCGTGCCCGCCACTCCACTGCTCCTCTTGGGCCAAGCGACAGCTAAGTAATGCTCCTTTGAAACAAAATCAGTAACATGCATTTCAGCAATAAGTATACTTATTTGTGCGTTTTATTGTAACGCAGTGAGTATCTGCAGCTACTTTTGCGTTTGTATTATATAAATAACAACCGGTACAACCATAACATTTTACGTTGGAGCGTAAGAGTCACCACGTCGCAGACGGTGGTCGCCGGGCGGCTGGCGGCGCGGATGGCAGTGCGGCTGCGGAACCTATCGCCTCCTATAAAACCCACTGTATTGACGTTGCATAATAACTCATAACAGTACGAGACACCACCGCTCGACACACACCTACAGAAGGCACACTCTTAATCCATTACAACCAGAAATCTTCATTGAATTACCTAATCGACAGTAATTTAAAAAAATAAATGTTGTAATATTTTAATTAATCTAATTCATTTTGTTATAGAAACTAAAAAATAAGTATTGTATATGATTTGATATTACTAAAATATTCAATCAATGAGAAGTGATGCAGCATAAACGAATACCAAAATAAACAGAATGTTAACAAGATGTTGACTTCATGGAGCATTCGAAGCAAGCGTCTCGTGTCTGTGCAAGGTAGGACTTCTGTTTACTGTATTCTATGTTAAAGCACTGTCCCTTACGTAACGTTACTGCAGATCTCCCGCCGACATATTTGGCTGTTTGCCAATGTCGACCGTATGACTTGAGTCGTAAAAGCGATATCGGATTGAATGACTTGGTGTAAGTTCACCAGTTTATCTGGTTCCCAATTTCAAAGGCTGAATGATATTTGAAAGTATACCTGTTCTCACGGATAACTGTCTATGTGCCTACTGCGCGCTGCGCTTGGAGACTCAAACAATTTCTATATTATATTAATATTTGATGTGTGTATGTAAATAAAACACTTTGTAAACATTTTATCTATATTTTTTACTAATATAGCGCATAGTAGACAAATAGATTAAACTAAAAGGATATAAAACGTTTCACTCAAATGTAATTTACTCAATTATTGAAAGTTATGTTAACTTTTAGGGCTTATCGATATGACAAAATCAAATTGAAATACAATTACATATTATAAAAGCACAGTTATTTCATTTCAGTCAAATGCAGTCTTAAATTTTCGAAACTTGGCTTTTGTTCGGTATAAGCTAGTAGCTCTTGGTCTATAAGTGGGTTCTTCCCAATATCGAGTAACTAAACTGTACCCTGTATGTACATACGTGTAGCTATCGATAAATTCAGAAGTTTTTTTCTAAATAACTTCTCTGGAGTTTAAAGCAGTCCATCGCGCGTCGGGTCAAATTAAAATAGAAGGTCATACGATAAATATACATAGTTACACAAGGACCTTAATGCTACCTTTCCTCTTTTCATGTGCGTGGCAAGGGTGCGAGCTGCGAGCGGATGGGAGGTAAGAAAATATAACTGAGGCCTATGTTAATCTTGTAGCAGTGTTTTGTGTATAACATTATGGACAAACTTTAACGTGCTGATTTCACCACTTTGGAAAAAGACTTCTGCTACAAAATTCTATAGTTTTCAAAAACATGTGTTGGAAGAGCTTGCAATTCCCAATTCTACCGCTGCACGCTATGAACTAACAAACAGCGGCTCAACTATAACAGTCGGGCTAGTTCGCGATAACCACGCGTCCGCCGCGCGTCCGCCGCACACAGCGAGCGCGCCGCGATAGCGCGCCGCACGCATATATTGTGCGTCGCCGCCGCGCGCCGCGCCGCGAGACACTTCCGCTTAAACTCTGCAACTGTTTCAGAACATATCACTTGTTTAGTTTATTTGCAGAACACGCTACAGTCTGCATATGTCCTACCCGCACCCCCACTAAGGTAGCAGTGTTGAGTTCATTCTGTATTTCATGCAAGTAATCATAAAATGAGACGACGAATACAATTGCCTCCTTCTGTCAAAAGTTTAGCTTCTAAGGTAGTCTAGCTTCTAAGGTAGTCTAGCTTCTAAGGTAGTCTAGCTTCTTCGACTGACTATTGACCTAAAATTATTTTAAAGTGGTCGTAATATATAATACTTTAAAGGCTAATGCAAATTTAATAAATCCAGTTTTTACTATTCAGTTCGTAGTTTGAGCCTCTACGTCACTAGCTACGACTCTTCGTAGAAAGAATTCAAGTACAATAGTTATCCCGAAAATCCTTTGACCTAATTTCACTTTCCAGAATATCTTTGTCCTGTTTGTCAAGTGTTTTTTTTCTTTAATTTATCGACGTAACGCGTGAAAAATTTATCGGGCTTTTTTTTAGATGCCTACTTTGGTGGTGGTACCCTGGTCATAGTGGGCCCCTAGGCACTCGTCTAAAGTGCTTTATGGATAATACGACACTGCACACACACACACACACACACATAACGTCATCCGGGGATAAAAGGGTTATGCTTAAAATATTTTCAGATAAAATTAATAAGACTTTGTTCAATTATAATTCAACAAACTTAGGCAGTTGCCCAATTGGTTTACCTAAGTGGTCACCCGGACACTCCAAATATTATATTATTGACCTACTAACACTTAACAACATTGTGGGAGACCATTAGGAATGCAATACAATGTAAACTTATAGAATGAGTTGTAAAAGCTTTAGAAAGTGCAGCGGAGCGAACACGCTTTAGAGTTTATTGAGAGAGCTTAAGTCCCGACACACACTAACGCATACTTGCTCCGTTCACGTAGATATCTGTACGTCAAGAAAGCTCTCGATTACCAATATTCGTCAGTTCGGTAGTTCGGATAGCCTAAATCAAACCGAATTATTGTAACATCCCAAAAAATGAAGGTAGTTCATTTTTAGAGAAATTTTGTAAGCACTGAAGTTGAGGGTTTTGACAAACACATTGTTTGTTCAAAAACCGTTAGATTCTTTCCTTAGTTTATTCTCATTATCAAAAGAAAATCGTTTACATATCATACAACCTCGAAAAGTTTAATCATGAATGTTAAAGCCAATTCATTATTGAAACTGAGCGCTTTGAATGATGCTGAACAACAGCACTACATCGCTTTGCCGAGTGTAACATTGACAATAACGACAACAAATATTCTTTCCTACGTTCCTCCGAAGGACAAGTGAGCGAGAGGTGAGGACGCGCCCGCCATCCTAATCGGTGAATTCTTTTAGTCATTCCTTTTATTTAAATACGCAGGCAGGGATCGTCGTGAATAAATTACGCAGAATAAACAGTGCGTGCGCTGGAGCTCACCGATACGGCACATCGAGGTGTACGCGACCACCACCACCTCAATACTTAATTTGTTCGACATAAAAAAACTTTCTAAAACTATCTATTAGAAAAAAAATTGATAAGTTGTTTTTAAAGATCAATGTTTATATCGCAGATATTATGTACTTACATTTGCAGAAGTATAAAAAAAAAACATATTTAAAGACATAGAGTTTAACAAAAGAACGTTCACTATCACCTTATGTTTTTGAAATATTTTAATATAAGCTTTGTTCCGTTTGGCAAGACTAGTTGAAGGCCCGTGTAATTAATGATAAACTCGTCCCTCGCTTGGTCGTTTAGTTCTTTCTGGGCTGCAGTCGTGAATATTTGGTGAGTGCAGCGTACAGGCGCGCACTCGACTCATTACTTATGTTGTTAATAAAGCAGCGGACACGTCTGCGCTCGCAGCGGCACCGCACCAAAAAACGTCCTGCGTCGTAGAATATTTACGACGGAGACTGTACCGCGACACAATTAACTCGGCTCTAATACTTACCTACACAAAGCGCATAGCGCACATTTAAAAAGTGCGTTGTTGTGCATTTAACATTAAATGGGTGCCAGTCCGCAATTTTTACGGGTAAACATTGGCTGCAACAAACTTACCTAATGGTGCCTTGCACCGAGTTTTTAACGAATAATGAATCTAGTGGAGACATTAGTACGCGATTAAAATAATAATAATTAAACAACTTTGGGTGCCAGTCCGCGATTTTTACGGTAAAGTTGCATGAGGTTATTCTATGGAACGGCGGTCAAAGGCAAGGTCTTCGAAGAATAGTACCTATAATATTATAATAATAATACGCGTTTCTAAATATCCCGCTGATGGGTTCAGCTCTCTTACCAGGCCATATACGGAATATTTGAACGAAGAAACATACAAGTTTCGTTCTGGGTATTATTTTTACAAAACTTGTGAGTTCAATGCGCCTCGTAGTGTTGATGACCTCGTCATCTCTACATAGGGCAGCAGCCAGCCACCCCGTGTCCGCGGCAGCTGCAACACCATTCAGCTTGCAAGGAGTCTCGTTAAAATTATAAAATAAAAAGATACTGAAGGACTTTTTTATTCAAAATAGAAATGAATCGCTGAAAGAGAACAGTTAGTGGCGTCAACGTGACGGTGAGCTGTGTCTGCGCTGCGCTCTATCATCTCGGTTTCATTTTCTTTTCATCAAGGTATCTTCACGCTCGAGGGGCGACGTCTCCGCGTGAAGTCTGCCCCCCCCGCCCTGCCCCGCCCCGCCGACCGCTGCTGCCCGTTCCATCCCCCACCCTCGCTGCCAGTGTCTTTCTCCTTATTTTGAAAACGTTTTTTTTTTTCAGTTTTTACTACAGTGAAATAAGCTTTTCTGTCTGCTTTTATAAATACTATTGAATACGTAATAAGAAGATTATTTTTAGGGTTCCGTATCCAGAATTGAAAAGCGGAACCCAATCACTGACGCACCATTGATTGTGCGTCTAACTGTCCGTACGCCATCAGGCTGTACATCAGGAACGGTGATAGCTAGACAATTTAAATCTTTACCGATGCTGTGATCTTTACCGGTGATGATAAATAAGTGGGCACCCTCCATTTCATGTACCTAGGTATTTGATCGACACCCTCAATGTCTCGAGTCTCACTCGCACTTGGCCGGTTTTTTTTTTATAAATGTAGGAGGATGAAGTAAGAAAAAAAAAAGGATTGGCAGGCTTTGCTTTACAGAAAAAATCAAATGCGTGTACAAAATACAATCGATCCCACGAATTTAATTACAGTAGTTAAAGTGCGTCACAACCTATAAGTACGAACTTACCGGCTTGGTATGTCATTTACGTGTGGTATTATAATAGCATAGACCAATTAATACATATATTAACACTAGCTGTTGCTCGCGACTAGCGTGGTTAAAAGATATAAGTTATGATTTATATCTACCGTTTTTTCCACATTTTACATTGCATCTTCGCTCCTATTAGTCGCAGCGAGATGGTTTATAGCCTAAAACCTTCCTCGATGAGTGATCTATTGAACACAAAAAGAATTTTTCGATTTGAATCAGTAGTTCCTGAGATTAGCGCATTCAAACAAACAAACTCTTCTGCTTTATATATTAGTAAGTATAGATATAGATTTACTTACATGAAAATATTTAATTACACACATAACTTTGTAAACAAACGAAAACATGACCCTTCACTGTAGAGTTTTATTACAATGAGGGCTAACACATCAATGACATCTGCCGTAGTGTCGCTGCAAACCGCCTGATCGGTGTTGGCGAACGATTGCTCGCATCGCTGAGAGCCTTTCACAAAGCTTCTTTATAACATGCGATTGAGACCCTCATAGTTGTCAACTTTATAGCCCAAAGACAACTAACGGATTAATTATTAATGACAAATATGTATTGAAAGTTCAAGTATCTCTGCAATATACATATTTAAAACTGGTCTAACTCACAGCAGAAAAAAATGCTGACCCGTCATTTATGGTGGTTGAGTAAAATAGAGGTTTATTTTTATTATTTGTATGTTGTTATAGCGACAATATTGAGTCAAGCTATTACAGTCCATGCGATACAGCCAGGTGACAGCAGGAGAGGGAGACGGACAGCGGATCTTAGTAATATTGTTCCGTTACTACTCTAAGGTATGGCGCGCAAACAATTATAAAAAAGAACATACATACATGTACCAAATCCTAACTATGCGTACACAGGAAAATATTATAAGAGTATACAGGGAACATCTGAATAGTGATTAAGGGTTAATTAAATCGTTGAAGAGAAAAGATCGAGATAGAATTGGTAGGTAATTACTCGGTTGGAGCAACAGCGGTGGGAGCGAGAGGCGGCGCGCGGCGCGGCACTCGCCGGCCGGCGCTCGGCCCCGCAGCGCGCGTGTCGCGTGTCGCCCGCCGCCAGCCGCGCCTCTCTGCCGCGGAACAAGTTTCCCGCTCGGCGCGTGTGTGCTCGCTTGTTGCTCTCCAACTGCCGCGGCAGCTCCTGTTCTAGTGTTCATATTTGATCTAGTGAGTGATAACATAGATCATTATATATTGGATTGGATTATGGTCAAAGTAAGTAACTGGCCAGTTAAACTTCATTCAAACAGTTTATTGCAAAATCTGACGCATGACTTACACAGGCTTAATTATAATATGCAGGACAAATTTCTTAAATTACATGTAGCTACACATGTCGTAACATTTTTACGGGTATCTTTAAATTCTTACTACAAAATCGGTATAAACATTCAGAACTGGGAAAATAAGGAATTAGACTTATAATTAATTAAAGTAATTAACTTAAAGAAAAGGTTTAATAATAAAGAAATAGATTTCAAACAAATCGACGACCCGTGTTTTTAATTGTCAATCCATTCAAATAATGAAGTGTCAGCCGTTTTTATATTTGTAAATTGCATTGTCATCATGTTTGAAGCTACCCTGAAAATTTCAGCTTGCTAGCTTATCTAGAAATGCCTCAAAATTGAGTTACAAAAATCCAACCGGAACGGCCAACAAACAAGAAAGTGAGGGTATAAAAACGTGGGGACAAAATAAAGAAAACAGCACACTGCGTTATAAACATTTCGAGTTAGAAACCATCAAGCCGTTTAAATTTGAAATTTTATTACAATTGGAATTACGAATCTACTCTATGCATTTTCTCGCGGCCGGAAAATAAGTTGCTGTGTTAGCGAAAGTGATCACGCGACAAAACCAAAGTGGTGCACGCGCCGCGTCACTGTGCCACTCGTCAGATACCTCTCGGGCCTGCAGACCCACGCAGGGTCCCGAGCCAAGACTGGCGTTTACTTACATCTGGAACTGGTTGCATACGAGCACAGCCTCCGGTTACCGACCACCCGCTATGTCAAGACGTAACAGCTACCATTAATGTTGTTCCAGAAACGGAATTATCCGATCCGTTAAGAACACATTTTCTTGTAATTTGCATTATATTAAACAAAACAAAAAAGTGTATAAAACTATAACTTCATACCAACTAAATTCATATTCTAGACAAAATGTACCTTGAACCATGAGAAACGCGGCCAAAGTGTTCAAAAGGCTGATAATGCCAATTATTTGTATAAGAATCAAGCCCGCCGTCTTACCACGGCTAAAGTCAACCAAGCGCTTTGCGACTTCTCAACACAACTCATAACATTGTAATTATGTAATATTTACGGGAAGATGCGAGACAGCTCCAACACAAGTACATTCGTAACTTACCGGAGCTGCCTCACTTCATGTATGTATTCAATGTTTAAGATAATAATAAAACATTTTTTATTTTTTTTAACTCATGCTCTAGGTGCACATCTCTCAAATATTTCAACCCAAAAATATAATATCTTTACACAGATGATGTATTTTCATTAACAAGATGATAGAAACATTTTATTCTATGGTCTATGGTCTATTTGTATGGATCCAGGTGTCATGAGAGGGACACGTACTAACCTGTTATTTGATCATTATTTTAATGTTACCACGACTTATTTAGACCCTGGACTTAGTCTACATGGCCTGGTTACATTTTTTGGCGCTGACTAAATGCTTGTGCTACGAAAGCCTACGGCGTTACGAACTTAATGTAGTATGCTCGTAGCACGTACTACAACTCAGATATTAAGCCAGAGAAAAAGTATTCTGCATGTATAGCATTGTGAAATGAAAAATTCAAAAATATAAACGATTTAACGTAATTGGACAAATAAGTTATCGTCGTAAGCCTGTTCATCGTCCGCTAGTTAGTTACAGCGCATTCCATGCGACTATGGCTATCCTACAAACATCTCTATCAAAAACGCGTGTAAAAATTCGGGAGTTTATTATGTGTTTATTTAATAGTTGGTAAGAGTTAAATAGTTTTTACTAATCAGCATAGTATAATTTTCGTAGAGATTAATGTGCATAATCAAAAAATGAAAAATGTTTACAATCATTAATTGGAACGTGTATGCAAAAGTGCGCAACCTGCATGTGCCTTTAAAGTACGATGAAATGTAGTTTATTTTATATGTGCACTTTGTAACTGTTTCCGGTCAACTTAGATAACCTGCAATATCAAAAATATCAAGATTCAAAAAAGTTTAGAACAACCAAACCAGTTTATTCGATTCCGAGTTCCAACAACATTAACACTCGAAAGTTTAGCGATGTGTTTGTGAACCTCGTTGTGGACACGTACTGTAGCTGAGCGAGCGCGTCGAGCCACGTGCAGTGCGCGTCGTGCCACGTGCAGTGCGCGCCTCCGTCATGCCGCGACGCGCGCTCTCGCCTGCGCCACCGCTGCTGCTGCTGCTCACACTCGCTGTTGCCACAAGTGAGTCCACTTTTGCTTTAATGATACTGTAACTTGTTAGGCGGCTCAAGATACAAAAACGAGCCAGCAAGAAGGTCAAATATGTATCATATAAAACAAAAACTAATTCTAACAAAGAAGGGACTAGGAACTTACTGATTGACACATTTGAGGACGATTCTGTGTGCCGGCGACGATGCGGAACTTTTACAAAGTAGTGGCGCGTGGCGGTGTGGTCCGTGCCGCCTCGCCCGCCGCACCCGCCGAGCGCCGCACCCGCTACGACTTCAATCGCATTGGCTTTTTTTAGGTCAAACGGTTTTAAAACTTAAGTTGCGCTGTTAGACTTTTAAGTGGCTTAAAGTTAGTCTTTGTTTGTGAGCGGGGCCGCTTGCGACCAGACTCGCATCTTGGGATACATTTGCCAGAACAAGTTCAATAAAAATAAACTTTCGTTACTTTACTTTTTAAGCTATTTCTTTTTATAATTAATCGATTGCATGACTTTTGACTTCATCTAACTGATGCTACGGTTCTTTTTGATAACCAGACCAAATACCAATTTTTAATTTATAATAATTGTCTAATCTTGCTACCTGATGCTTTACTTTGTAAAATTCAGTATGATTTGAATCAAATCAAACAATCAAACGGAAGAAGACCTTGTGCCACAAGTGATGTCATGAGTTAAAGGTTTCTTTATTTATTTTAGGTAACCTTCACATTAGCGCCATTGGTAACCTTAATTCAACCTAGGAGCTTGAGTAAAATATTTTTTCAAGAGTATATTACTACCTGCCTCATTGATAGTAATCAATGAACATTTTTATAAAATCAATGGAGTCGTGTATACGATGGTGAGGTGTTGATTGCAGCGCTGGGCGGCGAGTTGGCGATGCTGGCGCCAAGCTTCGTGCTGGAGCCGCCGTCGCTGGTGCAGTACGCGGCGGGCGCGGGCGTGAGCGTGCGCTGCGCCGCGCGCGCCGACCCGCCGCCGCAGCTGTCCTGGCTGGCCGCTGACGGCACCGCGCTGCGCGACCTGCCCGGCCGCAGGTACCGCACGTCATACTCAGGGTCGACAGCAGACAAACATGACAACACATACAGCATGCCACTTCATTGGTGATATTAATTTGACACACACGTTAACATTTAATAAATTAATTTAAGTTTCAATAAATGATAACACTTACAGTTTTCAAATGCACCTTTGAACAAAATGAACAAACTTCTTCCAATTCGCGAATTATTGAAGCCTATCATGACCATGGTCAGAAATGTTGTTCTATATGGATCAGAGTGCTAGGCGACAAAAGGAATAAATGAAAGACAACTGCATGCAGCAGAGATGAGAATGTTAAGAGGAATGTGTGGTGTGACGAGAGCGGATAGAGTAAGAAATGAGTATATAAGGGGAAGTTTGAAAGGGTGAATGTCACCAATGTAACGCCACGTTGTTTCCTAATCACGAACTTGGCTCTGTATGATGATAGTTCAGTGATCAATTACAGCTTTACATGAGACTAACTTTACATAGGAAGTACTCGTAAGATTCATTACATGGAATAACTTATTGAATTTTTTTTGATTTAGCACGAACTCGAATTTTAACTGTTACGGAAAATACTTAATATTGCTGAGGGAGTATTTCACTCAGGGCGATAATTATACAAAATGAAAGCGATTATAATATTCTTCAGTGGCGAGCGCTTCTCGACAAAACGGTCTCATTACGAGGCTAAAGTCTCGGCCGCTCCTTGTCTTTGTAGCGGCCGCTCCTCGCGCATCTTTTAATTGTTTCATTATGAGTCCGCTTCTCTTGTCATCTTCGTAATTAATATTGTGCTGTTCTTTCTACTTGTACATACATGTAGAGTTGAGTATTTGGTACAACAGGCGTATCCACAACAACGGCACCCTGGAGATATTGGCGGCGGGCGCATTCGAGGCTGAGACGACGACGGTCCGGTGCCGCGCCGGCAACCCGCACGGCGTGGCGCTGTCGCGGGACGTGGTGCTGCAGGCGGTGTCGGACGCGTGGGAGGGGCGGCCAGCGCGCGCGCCGCCGCGCCCGGCGCAGTGGCGGCCGTCACGTGCGCCGCGCGCGACCCGCTTGTGCACGCCGCGCTCTGGTACCGTGGGGACGCCGTGCTGCACGTCGACCCGCCCTCCCCAGGTATCTTGTTGCCAATGTACTTTACATTTAACGCTTACGACTTGATTCTGATCAATAACTGAATACGTACTTTGTATTGTAAGATAACCCGTTGGCCGTTTCCAATATTGATGTTCAGAAAGAAAGCTTTACTATAATAAAGGCGTGTAATTATCGACACCCACACCTAAATCCTGAAAAACGCTCGTGAAATGGAAAAAACGTCACGCACCCAAGTTGGTGGTAATAAATCTATCAGCCCTGCTCTTCCCTTGACCACGCTGTCGTTCTGTTCAATGTCTGTAATAATTAGCAGCTACTTTTCACATACTCAACATTAATATTTAATGCTGACTTTAAAAAGACAAAGCCATGCGTATTTTTTTATTGTTTAAATGATCACAGCGTTAATTTAAAATATATTTACTTGACAATATTAATGGATAACGAAAAACATAAGCTTTTTATAAGCTTTTCTAAGGCACAGCAATTACTTTGTGGTTGGCGCATCGCATGAGCATCACATGAACTTGTTTGTTCAACAAGTTCTACACAAAAAGAACCTTATAAGATATTGATATCGAAATGATTATCAATGTAGTTCGGTGTTACCATCTGAACTAATCTTAGGTATTCACTATTTTCCTGCCAGAAATTTTGCCAAAAACCCTTTATTTTCCCGGATATTATTACTATAAGGAATGTTTTATTTTACGGAAAATGCGTCGTCTAGGCCCAAATGAAAATGTGTGTTTTTGCAATGACAGAGTCCCGGTACATCGTGGCAGGCAACACCCTGCTGATCCGCGCGGTCGGCGCGGCTGACGCGGGCCCCTACAGCTGCCTCGCACGCCACGCGCTCACCGGCAGCACGCGGCGCGCGCGCCCCGCGCTCCTCTCCGTCACGAGTAGGTCGCGTTCCCCACCCAGCCCGCTGCTCGCTCCTCGCAGCTCTCATGTGTTGTCTGTGTGCAGCTGGGCCAGCCACGTCGGCGCCACGCCTGCAGGCGGCAGCCGCCGAGCTGAGTGTGCCGCTCGGCCAGTCCGTCTGCCTGCCATGTGTTGCCTCCGAGCTACCCGAGCCGCAGTACACGTAACGTACTCTCCCTAATGTATCTGGGAATAGTAAATAATTAAATGTGCTAGGAACACTGAAGTCTTTTTAAAACCTGAGCTTCTGCTATTATGTTTTACTATGTGATAAATTATTGTCACATGAAAGTTTAACAAAGAAGGTTGAGGCCATGGATGAGTTACCAAGGAGTCTTCGGTATAATAGGAACAAAAGGTATCTTAGGTTGTTGTGGTCTGCGGCCGACAAAGGCACAATTCTAATAATATTGGCCTAGTTTGGTGGTATAATGTGGGGCTCATTTTTGAGCTGGCGAGTGCTGACCCTTTGCCAATAGTGCCAATTTGATTGCATTTCTGTTTTGAATGGCAGTTTTGCAAAGTATGTAAAATAACGATAACAATTAACAAATTAGCCTAATCTCCAGAAATTACAAATCTTTTTGTTATTACTTTGGGTTGTCTATGTTTGTTCTTTTATAGAGCAAGGGTGGATAGCCATTGGTAGATACCCCATCACATTTTAGATTAAAGTTCTCAGCAAGGCCCCTGCATGTTGGACCTGTGTCCCCCATTGCACGCCTTTAAGAAGGACCAGGTCTCTTCTCACGAATTTATCCCTTGACAGAAAAGAGATAACATAAATTGTAAATTGTATTTTAAAATTATTGACACTTGATTTTGGTTGGAATCCATGAAACTTCTACGGTTTTAAAACGCACGGATTTCAAAAAAATAAGATGAACCTTCTAAGAGTCTATCTCTGCGTGTTTAGGATTCTATCTTTACTTCCGAAAAAATACTAGATCTACTGAAGTGTGCATGAATCCGCAGATGGTACCGAGAACGTGAGGGTCGGTTGCAACCAATAGAGAGCGGTGCGGACAGCTGGGCTTGGGGAGGCGGCGCGGCGCAGTGCGTGCGGCGCGCCTCGCCCGCCGCCGCCGGCCTCTGGATTTGCAAGGCTTATAACGTGTTCGGTGACGCCACTGCGCATCTTACGCTGCACGTGCAAGACTCGCTCAGGGTCACCGTCACGCCCACCGTCCTCGTGAGTACCACCCTGGCGAGCACACTCGCTTCAACTTCTGCGTACAAGCAAAGCAAGGAGGGTACATTTTATAGGATAATTTCCTCATGTATTCATCGAGAACAATAGGTAAATACGTAATCATCTTACTGTGTATAATGAGATCGCCATCATCGGTCACTGTATGCGCATTAGGTAACGGTGTCCATCGCCAGCGGAGAGGCGGCGCTCCAACAGCAGAGCATCGCAGCCGCACCCGAGATCCCCGCGC